>NW_008667602.1:160423-175870 GCF_000695815.1 Acanthisitta chloris | reverse complement strand
GCATTCCTGGTTCCAGGAAATGCTATATTTTTTTTCTGTCAGCAACATTAGCCAAAGGTTGAGTGTATTTATGGGCTTTTCATGCAAATATTCCTTTGTGAATATATTATACTGGGAAAAGTTTTGGTTTCCTCTGGTTTTTTCTGGCTTTTTTTTTTTTTTGATAAAATAGTAAAAATACACATTTTGTACCTAAACTGTAACTTCTGTCCTTAAAAACTCCATCTTCTAATTTCTAATAGAGACAACAACTTTGTAGCTCTGTGCCAGAATTTGTGGCAAAAAAAATTCAATTATGCCCTACAGCATTTTACCTATAATTTTGTGCACTTTAAGAGAGAGTCTGACATTCAATAAAAGTTGTCTACAGTCCATTCACTTTGTTTTCATAGAACTAAAGAGTTCAGAATTTCACATGCTTTGGTTCTCTCGCCAGGTCCAAAGGAAAACAAATGAGAGAGGGAAAGGAAGGGGAGAAAGCTCCCTGGATCTATCACTGCAAATGTCATGGATACCTTGTTGACCATATTGCAGCACATAGGAAAATTTCATATTTTCTTAGACCTAAACACTTATCTTAGACACAAGAATGTGTGATAACATCTGGCAAGTTATTTATTTACTGTTGCTGCCTATAGTGCATCCTGGAGGTTAGGGTTGGAGTTAAGAGTACATTTTTTCTAGGATATATAATGAAAATGCAAATCTTTTCATATTAAAATGAAGTGTAGTATCTATCCAGCTGAAATTTTCTGAGTCTATTTGTTCCCTTATAGTTTCCTAGTAAGCTCTTACTGCTGCTTATCCATAGCAGTAGGTTCCATGTGGAGGTAATCTCACTTATCATCTCATAGGCCAAAGATCATTTGAGGACACCCATCAAGGCTCCTTTCCAAAGTTTGGCTCCCATTGCATATACTCACTTATTCTTAAGGAAGAGTAATTGTTTGGTTTGCTGTGTGGGCTAAGTTAAGATTTTGTGTAATTCTTTGCTTAAATTGTTATAATAACAAAACGCCAAGCTCTCTTAATGGAACAGATGCAAGGAATTTTATGGACAAATCATCAGACCCAATTATTCTTAAATACATCTGTGCTTGCTTGCAGTACTTTGCCTCCTTGGTTGCTAATGGTCTTTTTTTGTGGGTGGCACATCACACCTGGTTTCCTAGGTCTCCTTGATAAGGTCAACACATTGGACACCTAATAACATAGCTACACTCATTGCCAGATTTCCAACATAATGAGGACTTTGGGTTTACTTTTCATGTCTTCGGGACAGTGAAAGTGGATAGACACGACAGCTTTCCAATGATTCTAAATATCAATCAGTGTTTACACTGTAGATGGTGCATGCATGCCTGGACAAACAATAAAAATCTTTGTATTCTGAATGCAAATTCCTATGCGTCTATGGCATTCCATAGGATTCTGATTCATTGCTTGACCATAGCTGATATGTGTTGAAATCTGTTCCTTATGCAGTATTTAATGCCAGGTGGCCCAATATGCAGAGGACATGCATATGGGAACTGAAAAGAGTTCCCAGCTTCCTTGGGCCAGGTGTCACTGCAAAACTGCCTAAAGATCCCCAACACATTAAATAGAGTTCATATACTGAACAAACCAGAAACCCTAAATTAAACAGAGTAATATTTTTGGAAGGAGCAAGGAAATTTCTCTAAGTAAAATTTACAAATCAATTGGTAATTCATTTACAGTTGCTTTCCAGTTGTAGAATTGAGGATAGATTAATGCCAGGCAATGCCATGCATGGATAAATTGCAGTCATTTGCTTTGCACTAAATCTAGGCTTCTAAATGAGGGTACATTTCTGCAGAACACTGGTCTCAATTTTTTTTGGCTATGTGTCGATCTTTTATAAGGACAAATCAATACAGAGATTGATAACAAAGAGCTTGAGGAATTTATATTTATCAATTGAAACAAATGCTGAAATATGCTGAATTACTGGAAGACCTCTGTGTGCTGCAAATCCCCTTTTTCCTGAATGCTGTGGCTGTTGCCATTCTTTTCAGGTGGGAAAGTATATCCTGTGCTGCCATCTCACAGAATCCTCTAAAGTATTAGTGCAGAAATTTAGGTTCCTAAATCAGTATGGTAATTTGGAGTTATTTGAATAATTATTACAGAATACTATTATGTACAATAGGATGATTATAAAAGAGATGGACTATAAATAAAGAATATACAAGGCATGTTTTTAATTGGTAGCTGCAATTTTACTCATAGCTAAAGTAAGTTTAGCTTATTTGAAATATTTTTGTATGGTTTAATGATGTTGGTACTGAAAGTTTACAGTATGAATACTTAGAAGAACCTTTCTGATAGAAATGGTCAACACTGACTGTTGTGTAAGCTTAGTTAAACCTGATTTTACTACTAAAATTGTACTGAAATGCAGGTGTTACTAAAGGAAATGCGGATTTTGTAATTGACTTCAAAAGAGTCAGAATTTCACTGAAAGAGATTAGGAAGTTCTGTGGTAATATGCAGTTCATGTAATCTGTGTGCTATTTTTTATTTCTCCCAAATTAGGTTAGAAACAGTTATTTTTACTAAAAACATTACCCAATTGGAAATGCATATCTCAAGCACTTTTGAATATTGGTTATTAACTTATTATTTACTTATTTGCACTAGATATATGCAGAAAGAACACAGAAATTTTACTCTTTAAGCATTTTATTTCTGTGTTAAATATACAATTGCACAGGTGTTTTCACATTTTCATTCTTTTAAATGTGGTTGTAGCTATTTCTCTCAGGAACTTACAGATTTGAATGTGAACATAACTATTTTTTTCTAAAAAGCATTTTCAATCATTTTGATTTTGCCAAAACTGTAATGTTAAAATTGTAATATGCCAGAAATATCCTAAAGTTCACTAGTGCTTTGAGACTGTCAAGCATTATGAAGCAACTGGAAAACCTTCTTTGTTCTCTTTCTGCTATATAAAAATGTATCCTAATGTGATCACTAGTCATTCTTGTATGGTACTTGTTATTGCCTGAAAATCCAAACTAGAACAGTGGAATTTTCGTTACTTACTAGTGACATACATTTAATAACAAGTGCTAATTACATATGGTAAGATGGCCCAACTCATTGTTCTGTATTTGAAATAGATGTTGCCACAAATATCAATGTTTTCCTGTATGTTTCTCTTTTTTTTGCTTCACTCTGTTATGTGCCTGTGAGTTCCTCTAATTTTTTCTTTCCCATGTATTTTTCAAATGAAAGATGTCTGTCTAATAATAACAAAGATTTCCTAACAGCTAAATCTCCATTTGCAGTCAGTGTAGCAACTTTTCCCCCTCTGTTAACTATGAGTGTCAACATTTTCTTCTACAACAGCATAAATTGCTGATTTCTAGCATATGGACATGGAACGCCAGATACGTTGTGGCTTAGCTGACGCATTAAAGAAATCTCTCGGTGTTGCTGAATGCTGCTGCTTCCTAGGGTCAAGGAAATGAAGGATGTGAATTTTGTGTCAGAGAAATAAAGAAGAAGAATATTTAGCCTTGGGTAATATTTGAGAAAAGAAGGAGAAGAGGCAAAGTCCTAGCTCTCCACTAGCTCTTGTTATTCCACATGCAATGCCAGGCTGCTATAGAGCATAGCTGAGTCCTTTCAAAATGTAAGTAAAATCCTCAAGACCTGCATCAAAAATAACAAAATACATCACATGCTATAAATGAGTGAACACAGAATCCCTAACGTAGAAAGGATCCTAAGAAATGCAAGCTAACTTTGTGAAAGACAGAAAAAGATGAACAGTTTTTTGGGGATAGTGTGTTGTCACTTTAAAACCCCTTCATACTGGACAAAGTCTAAATATTCCCTACCAAGTTTGGCTCATGTAGCTGTACTAAATGGGAGCATACGACACTGAGTACATTGTTTAAAGACTACTTCAGGATGGTTTAAGAAGAGGATGATATAATCTAAATATGTGATAAAAAGAGATTACTGGTACATATAATATTCCACACTGGCAGGCATTCCTATCATGTCATATCAAAGTCTAGCAAAATGTTGAAAGTTAGAAATGTTATCTAGCATTAGCAGGCATTTAAGGAACGTCTCTTGAATATTTCTAGCATAAAAAAGTATTTCATGTGATGTAAATGAATGGTAATTTTCTGACTTTAAAAGAGAACTGTGCCAGTACATTTCAGCATTCTGGACCCAATTCTGCAAACATGGAGATGCTTTCAATTTGCTCTGCCTGCCTTCCCGCCTTAGATGGCTGCGATTGCAGCGAAATTAATCCATTTAAAAATCTGCGGCTTAAACTTAAGGATTTTCAGTTTTTTCCCCCTCTCTTTTTTTTCTTAGAATATCAATAAGTTCCAATTGAAGAGCGGATTCTTTTGCAATTCAGGCATGTGCCGGCGATAACGGGCGAGTTGGCATGAAGAGAGGCAGAGATGGATTAATTATGCAGAGAACATGGAAATTCTGCTTATCATCGGCTAGCAAAGGAGCCCAGCTCACATAATCAGCAAACGAAGGGAGAGAAAAAAATAACAATGCAATGGCACCTTCCAGCCCATCATCAGGATTTTTTCTACCCCCTTGTAATTAAAAAATAACATACACTTATAGCCCTATCTCCTGTGCAGGCAAGGAGTGGATGTCCACAAAATAATTGCACTGGGATATTAGAGCTGGGAACAAGGGCTGTCCATTCCTACTATCCCTTACTCTCTCCCTCCCTCTCTCTTCTGGCCTCTCCTAGGCACTTTCTTTCTGTCTGCATTCGGAATCAGATGAATGTCTCAGGTGACATCCTATCTCAGTGTCCATAAGTCCCAAATCTCACCCTTATCAAGATTCAAGCAAACATGTATATGATAAATATTTAAAGTGCTGAAGCTGTGGGGTTTTATCCTGATCACCTGTGAGCTATCTGCAGAAAATCACTTTGATGAAAACCTTTCCAAACACTTTCTGAGTTACAAAATAGGCTGATTAGAAGGATTTTTTGTTGCTGTTCCTATTTCACTTTTGCTCAAAGAAGATCATGTTACCTGTAAAGTTGTTTTGTTTTTCTTGTCTCATGCTTTTTTTAGACACAAGGTAAAAAATAAAGCAACAGATTTATTGTTTAGATGGAATTATGGTTCTTTAACAAGGTTCAGTAGCAATATGTTTGAGAAGAATGATGTAATAAAAAAGAAGAAATCTGTTTCTTGTAAAATAAAGGATTGCTTCTATATTTGTTATTGTTCATTTTACTAATGGTATATCTCATGCAAATTAAGGTGCAGAGAGTATATTTTACAGTTTTGCTCCATAGGAAGATGGGTTTACAAATGTGTTTTGCTGCTTTTGTATCCACCTACTATTTTGTCCATTTCTCCCTGTAAGTCGTGCTCCCAGACTTCCTGAGCCCTGGTGTCCCTCCCCCTGGACTCACTGGTCAGCAGCAGAGACCAAACACAGAGAATGAAGCCCAGAATGACAAAAAATTATGCAAGTAGGAAGGGATAGCAGTAGGCCAGGATTATAAAGCTGGCTGCCTCTAGAAATTTAATTTATTCATTGAGTTCCTCCAAAGCAGGGGACCAGTGTGGGGCGCAGTTTGCACACCAGTAAATGAGCTCCTGGGGACTTTGATGATAACTGATTCTCTACTAACTTTGTAAAAAATTTTTAAGCCTGATTCAGAAACAGTGATGAAGCTGGAACAGAAAAATCTGATTCCATTGCAGAGTTACGCATGATAAATCAGTAATAAATTTTCATCAGTATCCTTAAGAAAAGAAACGCATTTACAAAACTGGCATCTTAAAGGCAAGATACTGTTCCAAGCTCTGCTCTGAGGCTCCATAGTGTAAATCCAGAATAAATCCACTGAGCTCATTACATTATATAATCAAAGCAGTGTTAATGTATACGCACACACATAGTCACACAGTTTCAGAAAAACGTTCAACAGGGTGAAGCTTATGCTATTTGTTTTAGCGGAACAAGACCCTGTCTAGAATCCTGTGTTAAATTGACTTCAGTATGGTTTCATTGTTTCAAAAGAAGTTGGAACAGAACAGGTCTTAGACACTGCAGCTCTTCCTGTGCTGCAGGGGTGTAGCAGCAGAATGTGCACCCCTGGAAAAATCAATTCCAGCCTGAGAAATCCCTCTGTCCGATTGTTCTGACTCCCAGCCACTTCTCCCAGTAAAGATGACAGCTAGGGGTGTTTAGAGCTTGGTGCTCCCACCTGAGCATTTTGTGAATAGGAGATCATCTGAGACCTTCAAGCCTTCAAGACAACAAGAGTACTTTTAGAGCAGACTGACTCTGGGATTCAGTTCACTATGCCCATACTTGTTGTAGGATTCATAGGAAAGTACTCTAGGCACAAAAGGCAAAGGCAGGGACTGGGTGAATGAGGAAACACCCACTATAG
The DNA here is from genome assembly GCF_000695815.1 of Acanthisitta chloris. NCBI lineage: Eukaryota > Metazoa > Chordata > Aves > Passeriformes > Acanthisittidae > Acanthisitta > Acanthisitta chloris. The sequence goes on along the minus strand of NW_008667602.1, from coordinate 169,431 downwards.
AAAAAGATCAGATTCAAGAACATCTAAGGAACCAGAAGGTGCACAAGTCCATGGGACTTGATGAGATGCATCTGTGGGTCCTGAAGGAACTGGCAGAGGAAGTAGTTAATCCACTGTCCATTATATTTGAGACATTATGGCAGTCTGGTGAAGTTCCCACTAACAGGAAAAGGGGAGATATAGTCCCCAATTTTAAAAAGGAAAAAAGTGATCTGGGGAACAGCAGGCCAGTCATTCTCACCTCAGTGTCCTGCAAGATTATGGAGAAGATCTTCCAGCAAACTATGCTAAGGCACATGGAAAACAAGGAGGCAATTGTTGACAACAAACAGGGCTTCACTAAGGGTAAGTCATGCCTGACAAATTGGATGACAAGGTTACAGTATAAGTGGATGAGACAAGAGCAACTAATATCATCTACCTGGACTCATGCAAAGCATTTGACACTGTCCCACACAACACCTTCATCTCTAAACTGGAGAGACATGGATTTGATAGATTCACTCAGTGGATAAGGAATTGACTGGATGCTTGCACTTGAAGAGTTGCTGTCAGCAGTTTGAGGAAGAGACACACAAGAAGGACTTGGGGATGCTGGTTGACAAGAAACTCAATATGACCTGTCAATGGGCGCTTGCAGCCCAGAAAGCAAACTGCATCCTGGACTGCAATCAAGAGAAGCATTGCCAGAAGGTCGAGTGAGGTGATTCTCTCCCTTCACTCCTGTGAAATCCTTCCTGGAGTTCTGGGTCCTCCAATACAAGAAATACATGGACCTTCCAGACCAAGTCCAGAGGAGGGCCAGGAAGGTGATCAGAGCACCGGTTCTTGAAGAAGGGCTGAGAGACTTGGGATTTTTCAGCCTGAAGAAGAGAAGGCTCTGAAGACATCTTATAGCAGCCTCCCAGTACCTACAGGGAGCCTCCAAGAGAGCTGGAGACAGACTTTTTACAAGGGCATGTAGTAATAGGACAAGGGATAATGGCTTTAAACTGAAATAGAGTAGGTTTAGATTAGACACTAGCAAGAAATCCTTTACTGTGAGGGTGGTGAGACACTGGAACAGGTTACCCAGAGAAGATGTACTTGCCCCATCCCTGGATGTGGTCAAGGCCAGGCTAGATGGCACTTTGAGCAACCTGATCTAGTGGAGGTGCCCCTCTCCATGACAGGGGGGTTACAACTAGATGATCCTAAAAGTCCCTTCCAACCCAAACCATTCTATGAATCTATGATATCAGTCTTAGCATGTTTATAGAGGTGACACAGGTAATCCCAGACTGATAACAGCACTGTTGTAGCAATATTTATGTTTAGCAGTGAATGAAATTATCAATGTTTAGCATTGAATTGAATTAAAAAGAAAAAAAAATGAAAAGGAAAAAATGCAGGTGAGATCCATAGTCACAGGAAACATCAGAGGTACAGTCACCAGAAGAACTAAGTACTCTCCAAATTACCCATGTATAGTCTAAACATTATATTGGAGCTAATAATCAGTAATACCTTCATTGCAGAGGCAACAGCTGGTCACCTGGCTAAGTACTGTTTGTGAATAGAAGAAATCATGGTGAGAATCTAAACCAGCTACCCACATTGTCATCAAGCCTATAAATAGATCTGCATAGCCAGGCATATGTTCACACAGAGATGCAGCTACAAGTTCACTTGGCAAGTTTCATCTTTAACAGTTCCTGGTATTAAGCAGGGTTTTGTTGCTCCACTGTGATAGAAACTTTGCATAGAGCACATACTTCTATAATCTTTTGCATTTCCTGAAAACAAGTTTCAACATCTTTCACAATAGGAGGCAGATAATAGAATTCTCAGTAACCGGAACAGTAAATGGATTTGTAATCTACCCATGATTAAAATTATTTTCATCGTGAAGCAGAATTCTCATTATTGCCATTTTAATATTATCAACTATAAAGTGTCTCAGTGATTGATACTATAGACAGCAAAACCCTATATTATGGTAATTAAATCTAAAATGAATCAGCCATCCTTATACATCTTAGTATAGCACCTGATTATTTAAAAACAATTATATTCTGGTGTCACATGATGGGGGACACCACTTTAAGGAATACACTGATATACAAACTACTCAGGATCAAAAAGTTGAGCTATAGGCAAAACAAAAAGGAAAAAAAAGAAAGATATGTTACCCTCAATTTTAAATAAAGAGGATTTCAATTTGTGAAGACTTTCAGTCTAATCTTTTCATAAGTTCTAAAATCTTTGCACAAGTCTGACAGGAGAGAAAGAAACAGATATCAGAAATGTGGGCATCCCCTTGTTTACAGTATTTTCATGTGTGCATTTGTGCAGGCCTATTAGAGAGGAAAAAAACAAATCCCATTTGCCTTTATGTGTATTTGTTCTGTCTTTGAAGAAAACCAAGTAATTGTGAGAACAAACTAAATGCTCCCCTTTTCAAAAAAGGTGGTTGTTCCTCTCCCTGTCCAAGTTTTAGAGTGACAGTTTATCAGTGTCTGAGGCTAGCTCATGGATTAGTAGCTCTTCAAAGCAGATATCAATATCTGGAAATGTGAAACTTGGCAAAAATATTATTAAAAAATATTTGTTCACCCTTTCCATATAAGATGATTTTATGGGGACAGGAACTTCTCAACTGGAAGAGCATTTATACCTTTTATCCCCTTAATCTTCAGTTGTTTTCAATGTGTTTTGCCACTGCCTGCTCTTACAAGCTACTTTTTTCATTTTGGTGAAATTTTAGTACAAAAAAATTCTTTAGTGCCTCTGTTCATTTGCAGATTTCACCAGGCTTGCAAAAGCACACCTGTTGTGCTGTCTGGATTTCCTTTTCTGATCATAGGCTTCTGACAAAGAGGGGGGAAAAGAAAGATTTTTATCAAACACTCTTCACCGGACAATGAATTTTCTTCACCATTTGAATGTATCTGTGGAATGCCTGAGTGATTCATTACAGCAGATTCTGAAGTATGACAATGGGCCGCAGAAATGACTGATGGTATCTTTTTCCTGATTTCATTTCCCTGATCCTCTTCATCCCTTGGCCTGTGTACCTCGATTAATTAGAAACCAGGGATTTTCACTCATCAGCTGATGGGTTTCATGCTCCACTCTGTCACAAATCTGCTGCTTGCACTATCTCTCTTACAGCTGGTGGCTGCTTTAAAAACTTTCTTTTTTCTTTTTTCTTTTTTTTCCCCTTTTTTGAAGCAGTGCTTTGTGACTACAGGTTTAGGCCTTTTTAAGATTCAGACATATTTTTAAAAAGAGATTAAAAATTAAAGTAAAGAAGATTCAAAATCTCTGATTAAGTTAATCCCTATCCAAATGATACTTGTCCAAAAATGAACTTTTTGAAGAGATAATAATGTAAATGTTTCATAGCTCTCAGCTTTCCAAGTTCTTTTTTCAAGATATAATAATTGAAGTATTATGCAAAGGATGAAAGTATATAAATATGATTTTTGTGAAAAAGGCCCATACGCTCAGTTCACATGCATTTTAGTCCTGCCTATACTATATTGTTAAGCCAATTGCATTTCAGATTTCACTTGTACGAGGCACCTTATAATAGGATCCTGCAATAAATCATTGAACCATTATTGTTTCTGGAGGAAATATTTCATAATTGAAAATATGCTGCCCCTTAGGGTATATACCAAATTAAAATCACATGGTGATATAATCCCTAAGGAAACAAACCATAATTAAATAGTATTTAAAATGCAGAATATTTTGCAATAAAAATCCCCCTCAGAAACTTAAAATAATGTGTGAATCACAGACAACAAACATATCAATTATGTCTACCACAGAAAATTTAACCACTGCTAGTTTACTTTCTTATCATTATATATACCCTCCCAGAATTGTTTCATTTAATTTCTTCTTTTAATATATTGTCAGCATTAAAACAGGAGCCTTCTTTTCTCCCACATTTTTTCTTTTTTTTTTCTTCTGTGTGAGCAAGGAGCAGAAGCAGCACAGTCTTTCTGGAATGTCAGGTTTTGTGGATTCCATGTGTTACTGAGAGGGGCAATGCAGAGCGATAGATACGCATGTCTTTTGTTTCTATGGATTTAAATAGGTCTAGTCTACAATATAGTTAAACTTAATTATGGTTCTTTGAGCCCCTGTATTATTGATTGATGGCCTAGGTATACAAGTATACAAACAATATCCCATGATGCTGCCTTCTGCCAGGCAGGAATTTGTTCAAGCAATAATATTTTCTCTTTATTCCTTTCTTCAGTTTTCATTTTGTCTCAAAATGAATGGCTGGTGTGTAGAATTACAAGACCAAATATAAAATCAACATTTCTATGCAATGAACGATTCTATTCTATGCAATAAACTTATGAATATTTGTTGAATTACCTTAACCCACTAATTTTTCTGGCTCCTTTCTACCCTAACTGACTGTAATATTTTGCTTATCAATAATAGGGTGCCTTTACAAGGCAGCCTCCAACAGCTAGCCTGGTGTACAGAGGATCTTTGCTACCCTGAGGGAATCTGAACCTTGTCATCTTGCAGCAGAGGGTCAGTCATATAATGTCCAGGTCCCTGCCAGCTCTGGAGACCTCAGCACAGGAGTGACATCGACCTGCTGGAACAAGTCCATAGGAGGGCCACCAAGATGATTAGAGGAATGGCGCACTATGAGGAAAGGCTAAGAGAAGGTAGTGGTTGTTCTGCTTGGAGAAGAGAAGGCTTTGGTGTGCCATAATTTTGGCCTTCCAGTTCCTGAAGAGGGACTACAAAATAGAGGGAGAGGGTCTATTTACAAGGGCATGTAGTGATAGGACGAGGGGGAGTGGAGTGGCTTTGAACTGAAAGAAAGTAGATTTAGACTAGATAGTGGGAAGAAATTCTTTATTGTGAGGGTGGTGTGGCACTGGAACAGGTTTCCCAGCGAAGCTGTGAATGCCCCATCCCTGGAGGTGTTCAAGGCCAGGCTGGATGGCACTTTAAGCAAGGGGTTCCTGCCCATTGCAAGGGTGTTGAACTAGATGATTTTTAAGATGCTTTCCAATCCAGGCCATTCTATGATTCTATAATTTACATGTGCAATTGTGATTTCTGTGTTCCAAGTACACTTCCAATCAGACATTAATGGGATGTGCTCAACTAGGACCTTCTCAGATTTTGCTTCTTGTTGTAATACTACATTTATAATAAAAAAAAAAAAAAAAAAGGACCATCAAAGACCATCAAAAATCCTATCTTTGGGATTTTTTTTCTTTACTGTCATGTTGATATCACTTAGGAAAAGGAAGACTAAAAATATTCAAAGTAATCCAATTTTTATGGGTCCAATTCTGCAGTCAGACATTTTCAGTCCTTTGGCACATTGGACATTTGCCAAATTGGACATTCAGTCCTTTGGCACATGATGTGTTGCTTGGGAATTTAACCATAGGCTCCTCCTACTTTTTTTATGAGAAAAAAAAAGTGTTATTTTGATTAGTCTTATATAATCTGTTCCTTGAAATCAAATCTAACCCATTGTAAGTAATCATCCATATAGATCTCCTGTCTTCTCTATTTTGCAGTCTTCATTATGCTCGACTCCCAGTCAGCCAGTTCAGACTGCTAAAGCCATTTGCCTGAATCATTATTCTGAATTCCTTTACTAGATTCCTTTGCTTGACCGCATCAAGATCAAACTCACAGTTCTTCCCTTGGAAATTAGCCTTATTCTTCACATCTCTGCCACACACACACCAGCTGCTAGCTCAGCCTGCAGCCTTCTCTGCTTCTGGTGCTAGGGGAAGAGTTGCCTGTAGAACCTATCTCCCAGACACCTTCATATGGTGCAGCCACTAATAGCACCCTCCTCAATTCTCTGTGATCATTTCCCCAAAGTGTTTTCAAGTCTAATTCAATGTGACAATTCTCTGGATTCACCAAGTCCTTCCAACTTCATCCACTATCTAAACCCAAGATGGAAATGGAATGGATGAATTGGGAATGTGGATTTTTCCATGTATTTTCCATGTATTTAAAGTGTTAATATGTATAATAAATAGAAGTGCTACATTGATATGGACAGTCTGGATCGATGGCCTGAGGCCAACTGTATGAAGTTCAATAAAGTGAAGTGCCAAATCCTGCACTTGGGTCACAACAACCCCATGCAGTGCTGCAGGCTGAGGGAAGACTGGCTGGAAAGCAGCCCAGCAGAAAAGGACCTGGGGGTGCTGGTTGACAGCAGTTGAACATGAGCCAGCAGTGTGCCCAAGTGGCCAAGAAGGCCAATGACATCGTGGCTTGTCTCATAAATAGTGTGGCCAGCAGGACCAGGGTAGTGATTTCCTCCCTGTACTGGCCACTGGTGATGCCACACCTTGAGTACTGTGTCTAGTTGTGGGCCCCTCACTTCAAGAAAGACGTTGAGGTGCTGGAGTGTTTTCAGGGAAGGGCAACGAGGCTGGTGAAGGGTCTAGACAGTAAGTCATGTGAAAAGCAGCTGAAGGACCTAGGGATCTTTAGGCTGAGAAAGAGGCTCAGGGAGACTTTATCTATCTCTACAAGTATCTGAAAAGAGGTTGTAGCCAGGTAAGGGTCAGCCACTTCTCCCAGGCGACTAGCAACAGGACAAGAGGACATAGCCTCGATCTGCCAGAGGAGGTTCAGGTTGAACATCAGGAAGTGTTCAAGAAACAACTGAATGTGGTACTTAGTACTATGGTTTGGTTGATAAGGTGCTGTTCAGTCAAAGGTTAGACTCAATGAACTTGGAGGTCTTTTCCAACCCTAATGCCTCTATGATCCTATGATTCTATGACTGTGAACTTCCACACTTTCCTGTGTTTCAGGGTATGGATCTCCAGCTCTTAAGAGAAGCACTGCCAATTGAGGGCTCGGTGGATCTTAAGGCACGTCTTACTTTCTCTGTCCAGACACCCCATACTGGGTAAATAATTTATATTAGGGTTTTTTTATTTATTTAATTTTATTAACTTTTATATTCCTTCAGTAAGGAATGGATCTTCATACATCTTTACTCTGGGGCATAGGGATGAAATTATCTAAACACTTTGCTTCTTCTTGCTGTAATTATTTAACTGACCCACAGACACCTGTATTTAGAACTCCAGCTTTCTTACATAGTCAAGTTAGTGGCCTTCAGAAGGTGATTTAGAACTCTGAAAGCTGCCATATAGAATTATAAAGGGTGGCTATTCCTCCCCCTCACTTCTGGTGATGAACACAGTGAGGTCCTGATCCTAATGGTACCTTTCTGGGAATGAGACAATGGTAATATGAAAACACTATGATAATTTTAACCGTCATTTGAGTCTTGAATAATTCCGTGTGTTACAGAAGAAGACCTTAAGAAACAATCTGTGAAACTGAACATTTATTTTGTCAAATTGAACCCCGATGAACTAAATTCCCATTACCATTTCATTTGTTCCCTGAGATTCATTTCTCTGCAGATTTCCAAAGAACATCACTAGATCAGTACATCTCTCAGCCCAAGCTTACCAGTCATCATCAACACTATCTTTGTATTTGAAAATTAAAAAGTTAATTAAAAAGCAAGGATGGATAAGAATTTGCATTTCTGATCAACAAAGTTTTAAAAGTTTCTCTTGCTATCAGACTTAGTAAGAAAAAAAAATCATGCAAGACAATTTTACCTGTTTATTAAGAAGCAGAACTTCCTTAAAATAGGCAAGACCTATTTGCTTTCATATGAAGACATTATTAACTGTATTTTTCTTTAAGCCCAGAAAGACATTATCAACTGCTCCTTTTCCAGTTTGCCTAATTCTGAGATTACATGTGAATAAAAATACAAACAAAGGAACTTTTTTTCCCTGACACAGACAGCATTTTGAAAGGATCCCCAAAGGCAGTCAAGGGGTGCAGTCTATGCACAGGAAAGTGAAATGACCTGCTGAGAGCAACACAGTAGACTGTAAATGCTTCCCAACATGGCTTTTTAATTTTGTTCTTGATAAAGACACATTCCCCAAACCCAGATATATATACCCTAATGCTCATCCAGTCTAATCAACTTGAAAATGCCCTTGAAAACAATATCATTCACTGCAGTGCCAAAATATAAACAAACTCCCCCCAAACAAACATTTGTGTGTGTTTCTCTTTTGCTTGTCTACTGAAAAGTAGTTGGGTCTGGACTGTTTTCCAATTAGTCAAATTCAATGTTATTAGACAGAGATGGGGCTCTGTTACACCTCTCCCTAAGTCCACTGCCAAGAGGGAAGTCGCAGACACTGTGCCTAGTTAGATCTACAGCTAAAAAGGGGACAACATCCAAATTACTTCTCCCATCAAGTTTTCTGCTCAGCAGGGAGTTCAAGCTGGTCTGTGTCATGCTAATTCTAAGCAGAACCATGAGAAAAGAGGTGTTTCAAATGCCTGTGTGCGAAAGTGGCATTGGGCAGAACTGGGAGAAACAGGATTAATAACAGTGAAGCCAATGAAAAATTACACATGCAAATCCACTATTTTGGACAAATTCGTATTGATCATATTCTGATTTCTTTTATATAAATTTGATGAAGCACTCATTTTTATCAGAAACAGTAAAATCATAGAATTTCAGAACATCAGCAATATTTTTCTCAGAAGAAAAAGATCTAGCAGAGTCCTAGTTAGACTGTCAACACTGATCATGGGCACTTGAAAAAAGGAGTCCACTTCTCAAAGGAGCCCACTGTGAAAACAAGGCAAGTCTTCCCTTGTTATAACCTGCATCCAGCAATTTAAATCTTAAGGACTTTCTGAGCTGGAAGGTGGATGTACTACCTTGTGCCTGAGAATTCTAGTAGAATGTTCTTTACAAATGTGCCTAATTGCTTTTTTAACACATTAATACACTGGGCTTCCACTACATCTTGGGCTCACCTGGACTGTACAGCTGACTGCGTGAACTGTGTGAAGAACTTCCTTCTATGCAAAAATTTGCATGCATTTTAATTGATAAAGGTTTTTGTGTGGCAAGCATAGTGAATAAACATTCTCCATTC
>NW_008667602.1:110291-160372 GCF_000695815.1 Acanthisitta chloris | reverse complement strand
TACAATCATTCCTTTCCCAAGATGAAAAGTAATTTTCTATTTAGTCTTTTCTCATAAAAGGTTGGTTTGTACTTTTTTCTACTTCTCCCTACTTTTTCTAGTTCTACTATATAATTTTTCAAATTACTCACTGTTTACTTTATTATATTTTTATTTTATTTTATTACAATTTTCAAATTACTGTTTAATATGTAAGAGTGCTGTGTGTCTGTGCAGTGGCATGATATTTTTGGCTTTACTCTTTATTCATTTCCTAATAACTTTTAACATTTATTTTCATTTTTTCATTGTTGCTAAGGGTAGAGATGATGTTTTCATGTAATTGTTATAACCCCTGGATCTTTTTCTTGAATGGTGATGGCTAGTTTATAGCCTATCATTTTTTTCTTATTTACATAACCTTCTATTCATCAGTATGAATTTCATCTGCTGTTTTAGTTCCCAGTCAGTGTTGTGATATCCTCCACAAGTCTTCTCAGTCAATTTTTGTTTTAGGCAACCTGAATGAATTTAGAGCAAGAGTTCAGTACCAAGCCCTCTTCCAATTTGTTGATAAATATGTTAAATAACAAAGTCTCTGCACTGGTCTGTAAGGAACTCCTCTATTAGCATCTTTGCATTGTAAAAAATAACAGTATGTTTCTGCAACTCTTTGATGCCTTGGAACAAATTTGAGTCCAGACTTTTAAAATCCTTTGTTGGAAGATTTTTTGTAGTGTGCCAGGTATGCTAAGAGAACTTGATCAGTTTTATCTATGTTCACTGGTTCCACTAATGATCTTTCCTATAGGTTAGTGAGACATTCTTTGTCTCTGCAAATTTCATATTAAAATTTTCAAATTATATCTAATACTAATAATTGTCTTAATGATATCTGAAAATACAAGTGTCTTAGTTTAGAATATCTTAATAATAATATGTGACCATTCTTTACTATGGCTTTGCATCAACTTGCTCAGTATGGAAGACAAATACTAATTTGTAATCTACTGAGACAACTTCAAAGTGTTACATTTAAATAGGCATCATGCCTAACAACCTTTTTCCTCTGATATGAATGGCAGATTGTATACAATACCTAATTAATGACATGATAATACTATTAAATATCATCTTTTACTCCATTCAGAAATGCTGAATAATAACTTGCTAATACTAATTTATTAATTTGTTCTAATTCCTAAGAGATTATTTTGGCTGTGTGGACTGAGTTTTTGTGACAACTCAAACTTTTTGTGACAACCCAAACTTTTCCCAGCCTGTTTTTGAAGAGTTTGAATTACTAAGCAGACAAACTAGCTGTCTAGGGCATTAGAAGAGACTTTTGAGTCTTCTGGTGGAGTAAGAAGTCCAGGTTGTATATATCACTTCCGCTGAAGGAACAAGGACTAATAGCAGCATGGATGCACAGTGTATGCAACCTGTGGTGCAGTACACACATTCACTGTGCACTAGCTGGTTACAGTTCATAAAGGCAATGAGGTGCCAGGTTGGAAATGTTTGCCAGGTTAAAAAAATGTGCACAATATATACAACATGCACAATTTATACGATGACATTCAAATTCAGAGACAGGAAAAGCTGATAGGAAAATGAGTGGAAAATTAATTGCGGTAAAACGTGATTCCTTATTCTTTTATTGTTTCTTTTTGTGTGTAGTGTTAAGAGTTCCAACCTAATTTTGCCTCTATAATACACTAATCAGTTCATCTTCAGCTTTCCTTTTTTCATCTCTTAAGGTGAAACTAAACTTAGCTGTAAATGTGAATGTGAAGTTTGAAACCTGATTTATTTTAATTTCTTGCATTAAGCCTGTCTTCTAGTACTCTGTGCATATATAGGCAGTTAAATTCAACTTTAGCCAAAAGTTATTTTATAACTGAAATTAAGAAAGAGTGCATTTCCAGAGACTCCAAGATTAATTTAAAATATTCTTTGAAATAACAATGTTAAATAGTGTTATTTCAGCCACATAATCCAACATTAGTTTCCCACTTTTTATAAGTATAAGCAATGGATAACTTCATAAAGTTTTCTAATAATTTGTCGTTATTGAAACTTATAGTATCAATCATAACAGTACCAGAAAATGTCCTGATGCAATATACCGCAGCAAATATAACAACACACCACTGATATTTGGGCTTAAATCTACTACATTGACTCTTATTTATGTCAAGTAGCATCCAATCACTCAGCATTCATAGAAGTTTGTCTTATCAAGTCCAATTTCTTCTCTTAGTATTACTCCAGCCACTACATGGTAGGAGCAAAGGTGACAGAAAAGGCCCTTGATCAGCCTAGGACACACTTTTCTAAGCCCTGAAAATGTTCTGAAGTAGGAGAAGAGCTGATGAATTTTCCTTTACTTGCAGGGTGTGTCATGGTACAGATGAGGCACAGGTACGGATGAGGCACACTTTCCCTCTGATTTCCTGGGCATAATACAAAGGAATGATAAGAGAGGTAGTGGCTTATGGGATAGACCTAGCACTGCAGCTAGGAACCACCTGCATGCATGGGAAAATGCATACAGGAGACCTGTGTCCCACAAAACTGTGCTGGAATTTCAGTAGTGACAATGTGAAGTCTTCCAAACCAGAAGAAAAGCTGAAATTTCAAAGCATACTACATTAAGTGAGCTTTTTTATCTTCACCTGCCAGTTTTACACTGGCATGTGCAGCTATTAATTTTAAAGGGGTTAGAACTTATTTAGACCCTTAGAAGAACTGATGTGATGAGCAGAATACTTCCAGGCATATCTATTGATTAGTTGTATCATATTTAATGAAATACAGTCTCCATTTATGAAGTAAATGTGGCAGTACTAAAATTTAAAAATCAATTTAATTCCAACAAAACCCTTTTTTAAAAATTCCTTGAGGATTTTAGGATGATTTTTTAACATCTGGCCTGTCTTATATCTGCTTCGCCAGTCTAATGGTCTCAGTTTCAAAAGAAAAGAAATTTCACTGAGATTCACCAGCAGATGACAGATGGATTCTCTTGTACTGCCTGAGACATGAAATTGCAGGTGACATCTGATATATCATAATAAAAGAGCACCCATCAAGTAATGGCTCCTGGCCTTTATTTCAGTGACGTCATGAGAACACAGGTGGCTCTACCTCTGGATCCTGGTGCTTTGGAGCAAAATGGTGTGCATTGTTAGGAGCTTACCAAGAGACCTTTTATCTCCCCATCTGTGTGGTCTCTGTTGTGATAATTTTGGAGGAAAGCCATCTTCACTATTCTGCCTGCTTAGCTGAGAGTTAGGAGCAATTGGCTGCAGGGCTGTTTATCCTGTGCTCTATGTAAAGGCCATCTTTTGGGGCTTGCAGTTCTCATCAATACTGGAACATGTCCTGGACGGTGATAAAGAGACTATAAGAGGAGAAAATTAATTTAGCTGCACTGTTCAGCTCTCAGATACAGGTCAAGTCAGTCAAACTAAAGTCTGAGCTCTCCAAAACCCTTAAGGCAGTACTTTTCCTCCACCTAGTACTATGCGTATCATATTTGGTGGTTTGAAGGAGTAACTAAGTTTTAATGTACTTGTAGACATTTTCAGAGCTATCAACTGCACATTTAATTTAAAAATCATGATTCATGTTGGCAGTCTAACTATTCTTTATCCCAGGAGTCAATAAGATTTTATGGAAGTATAATATCTCCCCTGTAACATTCCTAAAAGCAAGATGTTAGTGGTTTGCAGCCATCTTTTCAATCATTCCTGGAAATGCCCATAAGAAGACCCAAATCCTAAATCAGTCTTTACCTCAAAGCATTATTACCAAATTCTATTGTGTGAGACTCCTATAGAGTGTTTGTGGTTCTTGGTTATGACCAAAGATTCAACTATTAATGAAATCATGTCATGGGATGGTGCAGAGATATTAAATTCACTGGGGTGTCAATTTTCAAGACTGCACCCCAAAAATGTCCTTTGCCTCAGAGGTCATTCTATGAATAAAGCCCCAGTTGAAAACCAGCAACCCATTGTCATGAACAGAGCTAAACTGTTCTCATCTCTGTGAAGAGATTAGCAGAATTGCTTTGATTACTCAGATTAAGGAAAATGTGGGACCATGATCAGGATTGCACTGTTAGTCCACCCTCCACAACATCTTCAAAGAAACCAGAATAGCATGTCCCTTACTTAATGCAAAGTACACAATACCACTGTGATGGTAAGCAAAGCTGCCCTTCTGATAGGATGCATGCTCTCTGAGGTGAGCCTGCCTTGTAACAGTGACATTAAGAGCTCACAAAAGCAGCAGTGACCATCTGACAGCTGTGCCTGTGGCACAGGCATGGTTAAACAAGTCACCAAAAGTGGTCTGAAGGGTGACAGTAACACAGCTTTGTGGCAGTTCCTGTGAGAATGTGTTGTCCAATCACCCAAGATGATAAGTCATGACTTCATTTTTGGCAATAGAAAGACCTGTATTTCAGGAGCTAAGGAGGAGTCACTTTGGAATTATACCCCAGGAGAAGATGCATCAGCAATGTCATCAATCCATATAAAAGGAAATAGCAAAGCTCAATTCTATGTGTAGATCAGTTCAGCTGACAAACGTTTTTGCTCAATATGAAGTACAGAGAGAGACTAACTTCATCCCAGAAGCCCTTTCCGAAAGCTAATACCTCATTTTCTCTACTTTTTTTCATTAACAAGGACTTGTTAGCTTTCCCCTTTCAAACTGGTAATTTTATGTTTCTGTCGGAGTAGGTCCTTTAGCCCTTTACTTGGTTATAACTCTGCCTGCGATACACACTTAAATCTTCAATATATAGAATATAATTCTATGAGTGTGCATCTACCATTCTGACCATCCCTAAGCTCAATTTCAATAAAATACAAAAATAAACCAATCCGTTCTTTTTGTTCTAACACCTTGATTTTCATCATCTATTATTTTTACTGTTGTCTTGCTCTTATATCTCACTGAGAACAAACTCCTCATTCTACCTTTCAGAAACCCAGCTTTTTAAAAACAGATTCCTTTCTCCCACCCACATTCTGGCAGTCATTGGGCTGAGCACAGTTTTCCCATCCACAAAAGTCTTGATATTTAGAAACATTCCTGTTTTACATCCAAGCTCCCTCAAACAGAGAAGCCAGACAGCACCTCATCCATCCCAGAATGGGCAATGGACCAGTGATTCATGAGTTTTCCAGTGATCCTGGAGGTATTTTATTTTCTATTCTACCTTAGTCAGAGTTGTACTGCTGGCCTTCAGCAGCTGAGGACATAACCACAATCACTTGGTGCTTCACTGTTGTGAGAGAGGTGTTCAGCCAGAAATTCCCTTCTTGTCTGGTATGTATGGCTGTTTGAACACATTTTTGACAAATTAGCTCTTCATGGAGACAGGAAAAATTAGGAAAAAAACCCCAACTAAATCCTCAATTGCTGAAATGCTGGCTTTATTTTCTACAGTTGGGGTACACCAGCTTTGCTAGCTGGCAGGCTGGATTTGGTCTCTCTATAGCCTGACCCAAACCCTACTTGTAGCAGTCAACCTTATCTTTTGACATGCTTTCCCAATGGAAACTCCTCTTCAGTCTCAGCTTCCTTCTGTAAGCTTTTTGTTTTTCCATCATCCAGCAGTTGTGACTAATCTCACACTGTTGCTCTGTTCACAGAACATTAGGATGATCTGCAGTATCATTTGGGAAAACTGCCACAGTCCACACCCAGAAGAGCCAGGGTCCTGCTGTGTGTGTTATGGCTGCTGACAGGGGAGGGGAGAAAGCAGAGGAGTAGATTGGAGAAGCATCTCAACGGTCAGAGCCAGTATGCAGTGTGTGTTACCTGTTTTGTCACCCTCCTCCTTTTGGTGACCTCCCAACAGTTGCTATTTTAAATGTTCAGCCTGCATTGTTCACCAGTGTGTGCTTTGACATGTTTGATTGTGTCATGATAATCAGGTTTTGACCAATTCCTGTCTTCAAAATATTGAAGTAGTAATATTTTAATAAAAATGCATCTATTGAATTATTTACTCATGTGTTATTTCTCTGGTTCCCTGAAGAGTAGGCAAAATATTGTTTGTGTAAGTTCTAGCCCACTATAGCAGATACTATTTCCATAAATACTTACACAAAATAAAAAATGATTTGGGGATATTTTCATACCAGGGTTTTTCTTCCTGTATACTTTCTTGAAGTGTCTTTTTATTGCCATGAACATCTCATAAAACATATTTTAATGCTGCATACTCAACAATTGCAGGTATTTATTTTCCAGGAGCTTTCACATCAGAGGCTCTGTATCTACAATTTCACACATCCAACTAGAGAGTAAGAAACAATTATATGAGTCTCCAGTGACTCATTGTAGCTAAGAAAACAACTGAAATAAGAAATGATGGAGAAACAAAAATTCACAAAAAAATTGAGTGAGCAAGAAAATAAGCTATTTTCAATGAGCAGGTAAAGAGACAAAAATATTGAAAAACTGATAAATAATGAAAATTATTCATTATTTAATGGGAGGATCTTTTCACTTAATCTAAGGAATTGTGCTAGATATTATTTTCAAGAGGTTTTGGCTTAGAGTGCCTGTCCTTGACAATGTTAAACAATTCCATGTGTCACTTTGTATTAACCTTAAAGGGACCAAGTTCTTTATCATGAAGTACATATAACTGGAATCAGACCCAGATCTCGTAAGGTATCCTTAGTATCCTTAGCAGTTTTAGCTGTGGCACTTGTCTGAAAGAGTAGTCATATTATATTTTTCATTTAGGGCCCAAACTTTAAGCAAGCAGTTAGGATGTCTGTATACCAACATCAGAGTGTGCAAAGACTACTCTGCACATGTAAATTGTGTGCATGAAGCAGTCCTGGGGAACTGTTGATTTAAGTAATAGTGTCTAGTCATATGTGTCTCTGTTTTGCATTTTTGCATTACACTGTCAAAGTGGCTGTGGACTATCTCAATCACTGCAGATTTTTTGGTCCTCACTGTATAGGTAGCTAAGCACATGATAATGGTTTCGCCTGATAAAGCAGAAAGGTATCACTAAACACTGGAGCTCCTCAGCCTCTGTCTTAGTCACAAAGCTGCTCTAATTATGGGAAATTTTTTATATTAGAATATGGGTCTATAACAGAAGATCATGTCTGAGCTTGGCCCATAAATTAAATGCTAACTTTTCTAACTAATCTACTTATATACTATATATTCACTCTTACATTCACTGTCCTCTGAAGTGCTTGGTAGACTAAGTCAGGATTGCAGGACAGACAACTGTCCCTGAGGATCACTATGACTAAGCTGGAAGCTCTTATATTTTTAGAGGGTTTGTGCTACAGCAATATTTCTCCAACTTGTTTACATTCTGCTCTGTTATTGGAGGTGAAACTGACAGTACTTCTTGTTTTGAATCTTGTATGGTGCTTTTCATCTTAGAGCTTCTGTTTTCACTTTCTAACATATTCTTCAGGCTTTATCCTTTGGTTTTGAAATGAAAGTTTTCCTGTTGTGTAGCTCCCTCAGACTGAATAAGTTGTGAAATTTCAGCCAAGAGTGTTTTCACTGTCTGAGAAAAAGTACATGGTTTCTCTCTGAAAGCTCCCAAGCCCCATGAAATTCATAGAATCAACCAGGTTGGAAAAGACCTCAAAGATCATTGAGTCCAACCGTTCCAGTTGGTTCTAGTGCTCTTTCCTTGTTGTTCTACTGTTATTCTAGTGACCTTTCCTTAAAAGATCTAGTGCCCCCATCCTTCAAAGGAGTCTTTCTGTCTTGCCTAAATTAACTGCCAAATTAATTTGGACCAGATCACAGGCCCTTGAGAGGTTCAGTTTTACAGCTGGAGCCAGCACCGATGCCTGGGTTGCAGGCTTAGGAGTCCAGTCTGTCCTGCGCACCCAGTAAGGGGAGCCACACTCTGTCTGTCCTCCGAGGTCTTGGCTTTGACACATACTATGTGTTCACACATACTTTTTACACAAATGGCATGTCCCAAAATTACAGATGCAAATAGCATCTCAACTGCATGTACCATCAGAGGAAGCAGAGCTTTGAATGATGTACTCAGAGGTGAAGGATGCTGAAAAGTAATCCTGGGTGGGTACCAGAAAACAGTAATATGCTAAGAGATGGGTCAGGGCTTCACCTGTAAAGGAACAGCACATTGGATTTACTAAATACTCAGTGAATAAAGCAGGAGCTGTGTAATCAAACTCTTTTTTCACTAAAGATCTGAATTGTGGTAAAAGAGGCAATGTTAGCATCTTAACGATTTCTACTAAGGGTCAGTGTGCCCCCTGAGTACATTTTTATTAACAGTCATGTGTCATTTACTCATAGACTAAGATTACTCTAAGCATTTTATATAGTTTCCTATTAGTTAAATTTGCTTTATTTTGTATTTATCTGTGAAAACAAGTATCTATTTGGTCCATTACATCACCACTTTCCTCTTGAGACAGCTACAGAAAGCACATTTCTTCAAGTTCCAAGTTAGTTCTACTAGACTAATTCTCTACGTGACTATGAGTAACTTTGATCCACTTTAAAACTGTAAAATATTTAATCTGATGCCACAGTCCCATGATAATCAGCTGAGATTCACTCACTAAGGTACATCATCCATTGAGCCAGCTTGTGCTTTCTGTCCCCATTTTTAAACTGCAAACCAAAGTCTTTTTTCTAGCAAATTCCTACCTTTCAAATTACTGGTTAATACTGTAGTAGCAAAGATAGACTTCATAAAATAGATTAAATATGAAAAATGTAATTATGTTTTAAATTAAATGTAAATGTTTAAAAATATAAAACTTTGTAAATGTGTTTTTGCATTTTGTACTGAAACCTCCCATATATATGTATAGAGCAATTGACCACACATAAAACTGTCTTACAAATTTCAAAGTAATAGTTTGTGTAATTATATTGAATCAGAGGGGTCCTGTTACTTTGTTCATAGCTGGGAAAAAAGCTTATGTAATACTGAAATGAAATGTTATTACAGTCTCACTCATTCTTGGAATTGGCTTAGTGATTACTTCAACATCGACATCAGTGAAAAACATTTGACATCTGGCCTAGAAAATCAGACAGCAGACCACAGAGACTTTGATTAAAAAACTTCATGTAATTTTCTCCAATCAGTAAGCTGGCCTATTCTTTTATTAGAATGAAGGTTTCTCTCATCACCTGCAAATTTCTAGGAAGACCTCAGAAAAGAAGGAAAAAAAGAGCAGTTCTACCACTTTTATAATAAATTTCCATTCCAACAAGCAATTGCACATACTGAAGAGAAGCACCAGTTCAACTGACAAATTTTTCTTCTCTGTTTGCAAAGGGTCAAACATCTGATTTCCGCAAGTATTTTTGCTATTTATCTCTTTATCAGAGTTTACTATTTCATCCTTCTCTGTTTAATGATTCCTCAGGAGTTTCACACAAGATTAAAACCCATTTTCTGGAAGAAGAGAGCAAAATGTACCGGCTTTTTCCTGCTCCTTGTATGTCACTGTATAATCCAAGGCCACTTATGCTCACAATATTACACATCATTACAACATGCATTCAGAAATGAGCTGCACTGCAGTATCATTATGAATTAGAGTCTTGGGCTGAGACTTAGTCTTACCACATGAGAGCAAAGCATCAATGAACTCATGCAAGTACTGCAGCAATGAAACAACACACTGCCTTGTCTCCTTGAATCATATGTAAATGATGAAACTGGGTAATTAGGTGATTTTCAACAAACTAATTTCAATGTGACTGTTTTCAGCTCCAGGAACATTGCTGAAGCCATTTCAAATGCAGTACCCCATCAACTTCTTTGGCAAGGACAAAGTTCTTGCGAATATGCCACAGTAGATTTGCTTACCTCTTAAGAACAGCAAGTTATGCTGTGAAATATGATGCTACTACCAAAGCATTCATAATAAAATCCCTATTAAATTACAAAGTTGGAATAGAAAGAAACTACTGTGTTTCCTTAAACTGAATGTCACAGTGTAATCCTTATAAAAGGTAATATTCAAAAAAAGTCTTGAGAGAAGAACCATGGCAAAGAGATGGGATAAGCTGGCTCACGGAAACAGAACAAGAAATCTCTGTATCCTTGTAAACTGAGGACTATATTTAATAATGTACCTTACAGATACTGACCAAAATCAATTGTGCTCCAATGTTCCAATGCACATGAGTTTGTCTTGCTCCTGTTGGGTTTCGTTAAAAACAGCCTGTTGGTTCCTCCTGTTCAACATAGCCCTTAAATTATACAACAGATTGATACTTCCAGCTAGTTGCAGTTGTATTAGAGGAATAAAAATTTCCTTTATGAAGATGTGCCTAATAGCCCAAACAAAACACCTCAAAACATATATTAACAATAAAACATTTACGACATAGAGCTTGTTTCCCTTTATATAGGGAAAGGACAACCTGCTTACTATCAGAGCACAAATGCTGATCACTGCATCCAAGCTGTATTCTGTAACTCCTTCTTTAACTTCAACTACTAATTCTAAAATACCATGCTTAATTTCCCACAAAAGCATTAGCATATGACTGTGAATTTCACAATATAGCAAACCTATTTTTATGATGGATATAACTAAATCTCATTGAGAAAGATATTGAATAGGATCTATTGCCCTGCTATCCAAAGTCTTGTTACTCTGTTTTATATTCTCAAAATGTTTTGCATTCACACAACACTCCATTCCATAGCCGTCATTTTTTAACAGCTAAAAGTCTTTCTACCAGGAGTTAGGTCAGTTATTATTTTTGTAATATTAGCAAGACAGAACAAAACCAGGGTGCTGTATTTTCCTTTCTGTGTTAGGGAAAATGGGGACAGAAGTGCATGCAATGGAGATTTCTCTCATGTAGCATGGAAAAGAAGTGGCATACACACAGGGGTATGATGAGCTGTATCTTGCCTTTGCTTTGTTCTCCTGCATGGCTACCTTCCCACAGTAAACTGTTGCGGAACTGGGCATTAATAACTTTGCTCTCACTAATTGGTTATGGACTTTATGTTACTAATCAATAAACTAATTAAGCTAGGTCAGTTGGTCTCCTGAGCCCTTCCTAAGAACAACAAATAGACAACTGTCAAATCCATGGATCACAGGCACTGCGAGAAGGAAGTGAGTGATGTACCTGGACAATGCAGGCAAACATAAATGTCTGCAAGACTGGGGTGGGGACCAAGGCCTATTGGGGAGCTGTTGCTGCTGCTGGGAGCAGACAGGCAGAGAGGAAGGAAAGACACCTATAGAAATACAGAACTCACTTGAAGCATAGCCATGAAGGAAAGCCAAGACAAAAGACTTTCTGAGCAGACCATTGGCTGGAAAGACCTCAGAAATTTCTCTCCTTTCTTGTGCTCAAGTATTTAAAGTTTCTTTTCCAGAAACATATAGAACAGAATTACAACCAAGTCTGCTTCTGTCATTGACGTCACTCTAATAACAGATTTAGCCTATAATATTTCAACAACTGTCTTAAGGGACTGGATTTTAAAAAAGTAACAGAAATGGTTTTCCTGCTTTTCTCTTCAGCATGTGCTACCATGCTTACCTCTGGGAACACTGAACCTTATATAAATTTGTTTCTGCCCTAAACTTCAACCACAGCCATTTGTTTTCTCCCCGTGAGTATATTACAGACATTTACTTAAAGCTGTTTGACCCTGACAATGCATGATAAACACAATGATCCTTTATGTTATGTCTACTTAATGCAATGAATCTGGTAAACGCTGAAATTAAAGGAATTATACAATCATATCATCTGTAATTGCAGTGAATTGGAATAAGTGATCCCGGATACTTCTTTCAGGGCTGTGTGACTGTAATTCTATTTCAAGATACCTGAATACATATTTTGTCTTCAAGGTAAGCAACATCTGTTTACTGAGCTCTACATGGTATTTGCCAAGGATGCAACAATTCTTCATGTAATTGTAGCACATGCTTAGCACACTGAGCTTCCAAACTAAGCAAGTGACATATTAAGACTAAACTAAGAGGGGTCTCTGCTGTTCTGGAATTCCACACACTTGCTACCAAGTGACATGATATTTCTTTTCTTCTTTTAATTCATTTTAAATAATTACATCACTAGCAAGTGATATCACAAATGACTAGACATTTTGTTATTTGTCTCAGATGGATCCCTGAGTATGGCTTGTCCGAACATCTGTTGTTTTGCACTGTCATGAGAGAAAAAAACCACCTCTAGTAACATTTTATATGTAGCATGAAAGGTCTGTTTTAAGCAATACAGGGATTTAGTTAGGTGTTCTTTAACTCCTCCCTCAGAATAAAACTAACTCTTCTACGAGTGAAATTGTCATAATTTTTTTTTCCTTTGCTACAGAACCATCCAATCAAGTGATTTTTTTTTCAGGTTTGGACATCATTGAAGATAACTAAGAATTCACTTTGGGTCAACCGGAGGTAATTTTTTCTTACTTCTGCCATTTTTAAGGCATTTTCACATGTAATGTATTTTTTCTTTAACCTACATTACAAGTATTTTGTTCTGATGCTGTGTCAACCATGTACATTTCGTATTGGTACTAAATTTTATTCAAATTTGAAATGAAATCTTACTTTAGAGAAAAATATATTAAAGAAGCATTAAATATTTAATTTAAAATTAATATATTATTTTTCAAAGCTTTCTTCAAAACTCTGGGCTTCTCGAAGTCTTTAAAATTCTCTTTTCCTGATTGCAGATTTTTTCTGTATACTTCAAATTTTTAGTCTTTGACTTGACAAATGTACTGGGCTAATATAGAGACAATACCACTAGGATTTTTCCTACCTTGTCTTCATTTTCATCTGTAAAACAGAGGGAAGTCTGTTGTCTGAAGCAGTAGACATTTATTATGGTGACTAAGTATGGTTCTACTTGAAAATGATGTATTGGAATGTTTGCTAAGAATGAGTTTGGTACATATTTCTAATGCAATGGGTAGTGTTGCATCACTACTTGAATCCTTTTTGGAGGGTTTATCTGTGACAATTTCATAATCTGTCACTAAGGGGCTTGTATATACAAATGCATTAATTCTTTGTTTGAAGATCTTATGACCATCCTAAATATGAGATCCTGGAGAAGAGTCCTGCCTAATCATGTGTTTACAAAGTTTATGTTTGTTTGCATACTGTATAGTTGCCAAAATGCCTGGATTCAGGACTGTGACTGCACAGCTGAGAGACAAGCTGTGCTATTTTCCATTCAGTAAAGTGACTCTATGGTTTCCTGTTACTAGAAAAGTTTCTCTGAAGACTGGTTTTCAACAACTATTGTCAGGTTTTCTCAAGAAAAATAAAATTATAATAAAACATCTTCTCATTATAATTAAAAGGTTTTCTCATTTTAACCCTTTCAGATGTTTGGGGATTATTTTAAGATCTTCCTCAACTGCATGACTTACGTACCTACTAATTTCTTTGGGTTTTGGATTTTTTTATGATAGCTATATTCTTGGAAGGCATTTTTCATGTTTAGTTACTTGTATCCCAAAACTAAGAACAAGTATAGGAAAAGATTTTGCAGATCTAAAGTAATCCTGATCTTTATTACAGACATATAGTTTGATCTTTATGGCATTAAAAAATATTTGCATAACAAGACATTGTCATGAGCATCGAGTAATATGATGACAAAGGGAAATGAGAAGTGAAGGGATGTATATGGCTGTAGACTTATACAGGTTTCAACTCAGACTCAACAAGCTGACTTTCTTTGCCTTTCCATGTAGCCCAAGTATATTAAAATGCCAGATGATCTCCTCCTACTCTAATGTCAGCTTGCACATCTATTTAAATTTAGCTGGCATTTGTGCAACTTTCAAGTTGCAGTGTAAACAATTCTAGGAAATCCCACCGCATCATTCTATAAGAAAACAAAAGCTGTTTTTATGTATTAGAAATTACTGCAATTAACAACAGATTTTTGTTGTTTCTGTAAACAGAATTCTGTTTACATGGCAAAAATAATTTCAGACAATCATTAGCAGATATGCTTTTCTTTCTCTTCCAATATTTGTAAACTCGTTGCATAGAGCATAATAATTCTCTTCCCAAATAGTCATAGGATATCCTGAGTTGGAAGGGATCCACAAGGATCATCAAATTCCAACTCTTGGCCCTGCACAGGACATCCCCAAGAATCATGCCGTGTGCCTCACAGTGTTGTCCAAATGCTTCTTGAACTCTGCCAGGCTTGGTGCCATGACCACTTCCCTTCATGCCATTCCCTTGGGTCCTGTCACTGGTCACTAGAGAGAAATCAGTACCTGCCCCTTCACTTCCACTCATGAGAAAGCTGTAGACTGAGAAGACACAGTCTCCTCTTCTCCAGGCTGAACAATCCAAGTGATCTCAGATGTTCCTTGTATGGTTTCCTCTCTAGGCCCTTCACCATCTTCAAAGCCCTCCTTTGGATGCTCTCTAATAGCTTAATATCTTTCTTATATTGTTGTGCCCAAAACTGCTCACACTAATCAAGGTGAGGCTGCACCAGTGCAGAGTAGAGAGTGACAATCGATGGCTGGCGATGCTTTGCCTGATGCACCCCAGGACAAGGTTGGCTGTCCTGGCTGCCAGGACACACTGCTGCCTCATGTTCAACTTGCCATGAACCAAGACAACCAGGTCCCTTTCCATGGTACTGCTCTCCAGCTTCTCATTCTCCAGTCTGTACCTATATCCAGTTTCTTCCCTCCCAGGTACAGAATCTGGCACTTGTGTTTGTTAAACTTCGCATAGTTGGTGATTGCCCATCCCTCTGATTTGTCTAGGTCTCTCTTCAGGACCTGTTATAATGTAGGGCCTATATTATCTCTGCAGGACCTATATTATAAAGTAGAGTGAAAATTTTTCAGCATCCATCTGACACAGCCCATAAGTTCACACAGGAACCAGTGTCTGTAAGATCATGTTGCTGAAGGAGTTTTTATTGGTTCTCCAAATTACAATTTGCAGCCTCTATTGTACATGCTTAATGGTCTGTCACATTCTTTTTCTTGGTTATACAGTTATGGTACCTTTGTGTAGTGGTTTGGGTAGAGTGAAAATTTTTCAGCATCCATCTGACACAGCCCATAAGTTCACACAGGAACCAGTGTCTGTAAGATCATGTTGCTGAAGGAGTTTTTATTGGTTCTCCAAATTACAATTTGCAGCCTCTATTGTACATGCTTAATGGTCTGTCACATTCTTTTTCTTGGTTATACAGTTATGGTACCTTTGTGTAGTGGTTTGGAGGAGTCCAACACAAAACAAATATTATTTTCAATCACTTAGCTAAGAATTTTGTATCTAAAAGCTCAGCCCTCCATTAGCATTCTGATCCAGTGAATCTGTAGTAGTTAGAGGAGAGAATGCCACCCACTGAATTATCAATACCAATTCAGTTCACATCCCATGTTTTTCTTACAGGTTCCTTAACTGAATACTGATCAAGCCCAATGTTAGATGGCTCTGATACTTGGCAAGACCACAAACCAAAGAAGTATGAATTCTCAATTCATATGATGAGCAGCTGAACTTTTAGGCTGTTGAAAGAAAATATAAAAAAGAAGCATTAGTATATTTTGCAATACATTGCATGCCAAGAAGGATGCAGTAAGTACAATTTTAGGAGTTTTATGAGATTAAAAATGCTGAGGATTAAAGTAGCATCAATACAGATTTTTGAGTGTTGGAAAGGGGATACTGATGGATCATAGACCATGATACTTTTTTAATTTCTTGGTGATTAGAACAGTGACAGTAAGGCACTTCTTAGCGCTTTCATCTTCCCATAAATCTATCAACTCAAATTATTGGTGATGAAATTATTTTAAGACGCCTTCTAACTGTGGGTGACGCAGCTGTGAGACAAGGTGTGTTGCATCCTACCCCATGTTCTATCGATGATTTTGCTAACCAGATTCTGTTTCAAAATCTTTGACTGGCAGTGATATGACCAAGATGAATATGGTTAAATCTCTAAAAACTGAGTCAAGGATAATTTACTTGAAAGTAGACGTGTAAACTCAGCAGGCTTGATCTTGAAAGTATTGGAATAAAATAGTATTCAAAAATATGAAGCCAGTGCTATTTTGCCCCACGTCAGTTTGGCTTCAAGAAAGTGAGACAATAAGGCCATGAGGAATCTTCTTATGATGGTTTTTCTTATGACAATCCCATTTCTGTTATTTTATTATTCCATGCAGCCTCAATAGTCATGTTACAGCCATCCACAATCATATGATTTTAAAAAAATAGGTTATTATTTGTAGGGCCAGGCCAGCATTTCGCGTGTAACTTTAAATGACCTCTGCTACACTTGATAGTATTTTTTATACAGCAATGACACTCAAAGGAAGAAACAGAGTGGAAATCAGTGCAGCTTTCAAATTAAGTAGATAATGGCATTAACATCTGCTGTGTAAAACAAGGAGAGCATAACTCCCAATCTCAATTTTTTTGAAATTAGGTCACATCATAAGAGAAAGAAAACCCTCTTCTAAATGATACCTCTGAATGCAACTGTACATTTTCATATCCTATAGTCATTCAAGATAATCTAGAGTAAGTAGAACTTTATTTGTCATTTAAATATGCACATTAGCACTGAATACCATGAAGAAAGCAGTATTCATATTCCACTCAAGAGCAGAAATATTAACCCATAATTCATATGGAAATTTGTACCTGAAAAACAACAGCAAGAATCATTGAGTCCATACTGTTGTTTTGTGTGGCTATATTAAGCTTTAAAATAAAATTCCAGTAGTTCATGTTTTTTCATATACAATTCAACAACAGATATAAATGTTTAGATGCTGTAAATAAAACATAGACACAAATAATAATGGGAAAATACCTTCTTTCTGAACAAAACTGGTATGCGTTTCAAGGGTACTTAGAATAATCAATCATCCAAATGAGAAGATGTGCTTGGTAGGGTGTTGAGTCTCACAGAAGAGGGCACTGATCTGTTAAGCCACATATGATGATGCATAAAACAAGAAAATTCACTGGCAACAACTCACATATTGACAACGAGGAAATATTTTCTGGGCATGAGCCGGAGGGGATGGAGGGCTTTGGAGCCTGCCTTCACCATCATACAGTGCAGCAGAGGCAG
Organism: Acanthisitta chloris; assembly: GCF_000695815.1. NCBI lineage: Eukaryota > Metazoa > Chordata > Aves > Passeriformes > Acanthisittidae > Acanthisitta > Acanthisitta chloris. Next base: position 143,239 of record NW_008667602.1, on the reverse strand, counting down.
GAGCAGGGGCCAGCAGGACCCTGCCCTGCTGCTGTGTCAGGGCTGGCAGGTGCAAGCCCCCTTAATCCCCCTCCCTGCTAGGTGAGCTTCTTTCAATGACACTCAATCACTTTTCAAAGCTGCAAGAATTCAACAATATGCTCAGATAGTATTTTAATGCCATAAAAAATCTTTTAAAACATCCCAGTCTGAAGAAATACCTATAGACAGACAGCAAGTGCTGTTAACATTAATATTCATTCATTGTTAATTCATGAAAGTAATAAAATTTCCCATGGAATTTGTATTATTCCTCTCAAGAGGTGTGCAAGCACAACAAAATCATAGCATGATTGTGCAATGATAGTTGCTTACTTTGCTTTTGAGTTAATTCACATTTTACCATTGATGCAAGACATTTTTCTGAGTTCCCCACCTCTAAAGTGGTGTAAAAATAACTGCTGCTCACAGGGTTGTTGTGACTACAGATGGTTAAATTATTTCTCATGATTTGACAAAGCAGGCTTTGTTTATCTAGGGCAAGTCATTTGCAAACAGAGTTTGCACTCCACAAATATATTCTCTGCTCATAATTGTTTAATGAGCAACATTTACAAACAAAGACCAGCGGTGGGGTTGGCTGTGACTGATTTCCTCTGCTCTGGGTTTCCACTGGGTTGTTGGTCATTTTAGCCACACTATTTTGTTTCTGGTCTTTTTAACAACTCAAGTGATTTAGAGAGGAAATGACTCTTAATAAGCAATGACAGGGAGAAACAGGTATGTTTTCCTGTATGATGGATCTTATTTTTCTTCAAAGCTCATTGTATTTTTTCCATTGCCTCTGAGAACAGGCCTAGGTCTTGATGAAGGTCACTGAGTAGCACTGAGGGCCAGCCCAAAACCCAAAATATTCCACAGAAATAGCAGGAAATGAACAGAGAACTAGTAAGCAGAATTGCTGCCTAGACTCTAAGTAACATTTGTGAGCTTGGTCTCACAATATTTCCTGAATTCACACTGCTACTGTGAGGATTAATAGAACATGTAGAAGATGCATATTACCATTATCTTCTTAATATATAAAATTGTTGGGGTTTTTAACCTGATAATAATTGATTCTTTTCCTAAGCTTATTTGTCATAACCTAAAGAAATGCTTTTTATGACTACTATTAGCATGGTCTTTCTCAAAATCCTGGCAAAACAGTGAGCACTGCTGTTTGATGATAACTATGATAACTCACAGTATTTATTCAAAATTTAGTCCCTACTACTGCCCTTTGCAGGTCAATCTCTGTCTTTTGACCTTAATCTCCTCACTTGCTTCTCTCTGCTATGAAAGGCAATGTTAGGAAAGGCAGAAAATGAAACAGAACTTTCAAACTTCCGTCAAGCAAAAAAGCAACAACCAAAAAACCCCTTCATCCTTCTCTCGTTATGGTTTGTTGAATCTTCCTTTGTCTTGTTGTATAATAGGAATAATGTTCATGGCACTGGAGTATACACACAATAAATAGCTTCTGTGGTTATCAAACACCTCAGCTTCACTTCAGTATTTAATCACCCACAAAAGCCATTTCTTTGCCTTGTATACTTCTCTGCCACAAACATTATCCTGTAACTAACATACACCCTGGAGTGCCAGACCTTCATTTTGCACTCTGAAAGCTGAATTAGAAGAATGAAAACCCAACCCTCAGCTTTTAAAATAATAGTCAAAAAGTTAAAAAGTGGATAATATTAATCAAAATCCCCATGCTCTCACTAATGTAGTAGAGAGACAGGGCTGTCTAAAATGGTGTCCCAAAATTACCTGCTGGAAACACTCCCAAGAAAAAGCACAGTTATGATAGACACATGTTAGGAAATTATTATAGTAATGTTGTTCTTAGAGGAATTAACTTTTCTCACATGTTAGAAATAACCCTAGCAGAGCCAACAACACTCTTCATAACACAACTTTGAGAAGCTTCTAATAATAAATATAAATGTCTTTCTCAAGCTGCTTTGACAGACCCAAAATGCTAACGACTTAAAGGCATAAAGAAATATAATATAAAATTAATATTTCCCTGGTTCATCTCTGTCTTTGCCACATCCCTCTCTTCACAGCTCCTCAGGTTGCCACTTTAAACTGTAGGCAGTGCTGAAGAGCTCCTGAGACCTTCAAAACTGCTAAGTTCCCTTACTCTCCAGCATTTCTGTATTAGCAACCTGTATGCTTCTGATCAGTCTAGCAGTCCCTTCATTTATCTCACCTATGTCTACTCAACAGTATTTGGTTAACCTAAATTACTCCAGTTCCTGGATGGATATTTGTGGCTTCTAAGTACTTAGAAGTCAAAAAGGGAGAGATGAGAGAGAATTGAGCCTGTGGGAAAGCTAGACAATGAATAAAACCTCCATTAAAGTCAGAAGGGAAATATTCTGGGAAAGTAATATGACAAAGAATATGCATCTGAAGAGAAAGAAGAAAAAACTGAAGGAAGGGTGGAAGGCAGACAAAAAGAGAAAGATAATGGAATCTCTACAGAGAGAAAGAAGTAAAGTAGTTGGGTGACCAGAGAAATTAATGGATCAGCAAAAGGAAGAGAGGTCATGCTAAAAAGAGAAGAAAAGAATATGACAGAAGAAGAAGGGAAAACTAAGCAAGTTCCGGTGACTGGAAGTAGAACTGAAGTTTAGTAATAAGGAAAGGCATTATAATACTGGAAAGAGGGACAAAGAACTGGAAATGAGAAAGGGAAGGTCAAAAGAGAAAGAAGGGATGAAAGAAAAATACTAGATAGAGGGAAGAACAAAGCAGCTAATGTTTGGCTAGTGGATGTATTTTTCAGTGCTTTGGCCACTGTGAAATTATAAAAGTAAAAGCACAGGGACTAGTGTATTATACATTCTGTTGTATAAGCTAGAGCTGGGCAAGAAACACCATGTACATGAAAGCAGGGAGTCCTTGCACTGAAGCTTACCTCTTTTCCTACATCCTTTTGATTTACTCTGAATTTGTTAATGTGAGTTAAAAGGAAGAACTACAAGGTGAATCAGCAAGATGAGTGAGTATGCATTGGTACATGTTAGCAACTTTTCTCCTGAGTCTTTAGGAGGAATTCAAAGGGAAGTGTTAGTGTCTTTTGCCTGCATAGGAGGGAGGCTGTTCCAGGTCCAAAAGAGAGCATAGAAAACACTCCAGGGACAGACATTAGGCTGTTTCTTCTAGAAAATGTCCCTTTTAGCAAGGGCAGAGGTTGTTGGAATGTTGCTCAAAGAAGTGTTTCAATTTTAATTTCCAGTATCTGTGGTGTCAGTTTTGGTCATAATATGAGGCTCACAGAAAAAAACTCGTTATTAAAAGAAGGTTAAACATGTACTGAGTTAGATAATATGGTGCATTGCAGCTTTACCAGTTTGTTTCTAGAAGACTAGAACAGAAACAGGTAGTGTGAAGTCAGGAATATATTGATTCAGATATACTATTGAAATGTTAGTTTTAATTAAAAATATCAGGAGGTGAAGAGAAGGATTTACACCAGGTAGTCACCCTGCCCCCCCTGCATAGCACATATCCAGCTACAGAAAACAAGGAAGGAAGTCATCTCCAGGGGGAAGTGAACAGAGAGATTTATTAGCTGCTGTGTTGAACTTTGTCATGTTGAAGTGTCCTGCCATATAATGGAGTTCCCAGTCCTGATTTGGTCAGTTCTCAGGGATCCCCTATAGAGATAACAGGAAGGGATGGGCATGAAGAATCACATTCATGAAAACAGATTGATGACCTTTTTAAGGAGAGGGTTTTATTTATATTCATCTCATTCAAGTGTCTTTAAAAAATCACATTACAGAGTCATTTTCTTGCCTTTATCCATTCACTGGTCCAAATAAATATTGCATTATGTCATATAGATTCACATGATAGACAGAGGAGGTCCCACTGCAGGTCATCTCACAGCCAAGGGCATTCTCTGGGGATCCAAAAGATGTGATATAAGGGCCAAACAGGAAGGAAAGTTTTAAAGCTGGGCCTTTCACAGTCCACATTTATAAAACTGACACTGAGTCCTTAGGCAAAAATGTAGATGCAGTCACTTTCTCTTCCTATTATTCTGTGTTGCCTGAGCCAGTTAGATCCAGCCCCACTGGTGACATAAACAGTGGAAGACTAACCTGTGAGTATTTAAGGCATGAATAGTGAGCCTACATGCTTTGGCCTTTTTGGATTTAGGAGTTTGCTACTTTCTCTAGGTGTTAGGGAAGCTGAGGTGCCTACAGGATTATACAAGGTGATACGATGTCATTAGGTGCCAACAATACCTAAATGTTGGACTTAGATGCTGGAGGTTTTGTGATCCTTAAGTCCTCCTCATAAATTAAGCCCCATGTTTCTTCTCCCATAAAACTGTTTCTGTCAGCATCTTTGTTCCTTTCAGAAATGTTCATTTTGACTGTTTTTTTTCCTTTATATAACCTGCTTTACATTCTTTGTTGCTTCTATAAACTTATAAAATCGTCCTATTTTATAGAAATTTAAGTCGCTTAAGTCATCTAACAATATTAGCTCCCTTCAATACACTCAGGATGAAAGAGCTACATAAGCTTTAACCCTTTATGCCAGTGTCTTCCTTGTCCTGAGCCATCCATTTGTCTTCTTCTGACCCAGCTTTAATAGTATTTGTTTTGCATTTGTGCTGGTTTTTTTCTGCACATTATAAGTGGGACTGGAAACATAGCCTCTCATTTACCAGACACTCTGCTGATTTCAGTGCCTGAGAGCTTAGATAAATTTCATCTCTTTGGGATAAGATAATGTTCTATGCCTTCTGTCTGCCCTAGGCTCAGTCCTTTGACAAAATTTTGGTAAGGGTAATTGAGCCCTGTTTTGCTCATGCTGAAAAATACAGGTATCACTGCAGTGAAGAATGTCACCTTCTCTTTGCACCGAGACCCAGACTTTGGCTTGGACTAAGTGATGTTTGTATCCAGCCTGTAGGCAAGATAAAGCCAGTTTGCACAGGGCTGCCTGTCATCTCAGTTTGATTTGCTGTTGAAAGTGAGACCACTTAAGTGGTACTATATGCCAGTGTAGGTTGTGAAGGTGGGGAAGCAGGCCACCTAATCTCCTTATTTCCCCCCATGGTCTACTCTTCAACTGGAGTCCCAAAATCACTGGGATAGGAGAGCAGAATTGATGTGGGAATAAGTCCTCTTTCTACAAATGTGCAACCAGTGTAAATTTGCCGGTCCTAGGTCTGCAATGGAACTCTACAAAACAGTTCTACAAAATTTGTCCCAGTTCTTGCGGTGACCTGCATGCACTGCTGCTCTGTGGGATGTAGGCCTCAGAGAGCATGTCAAGAAGGTCAGAAGTAGCTGCATCCAACCTTTGATCTGATCAGCTGAAATGAGGAGTGACAGGCACTTGAGCACAGATCTCAGGATAAAACAATGGCACCAAGCATCTCACCAGACTGGGTGAAGATAAGATGAGATCAGATGTCTCTGTGTAGAATGGACATGAAGTTACATTAGATATTAGGAAAAAATTCTTTACTGTGAGGGTGGTGAGGCACTGGAATAAGTTGTCCAAAGAAGCTGTGGATGCCCCATCCCTGGAAGTGTTCAAGGCCAGGTTGGATGGGGCTTTGAGCAATTCAGTCTAGAGGAAGCTGTATCTGCTCATTGCAGGGGGGTTGGAATTAGATGATCTTTAAGGTCCCTTCCAACCCAAACCATTCTGTGACTCTATGCTTAGTACTACAGAGAAAAGGTTTGGACTATAACAAAATGTATTGCATAAAGTGGTCGGATTATTGAATGATTCTTGGCAATCACTTAAAACAGACTTTCCACAAGACATGAATAACTATATTTTATTTATTTTCTGGGTCCTGATTTCAAACCAGGATGTTTGACTTGTGGAAATGGTAAACATTTATGCCTGACCAAAATTAAAGAGGGTTTGTATGTGTGCAGGGATGCCACAGAGTCCTTCCAGGACACAAAAAAAAAAATAATCAGATCCTAGATATATCTGGTTGAGAGACCAAAATTAGAACAAGCTTTCTATTTTCGTCAAAATTTGTTACATCTTAACCTGGAAATAATAACAGCACTATAACTACCCACATGATGATACTTGAGAACAAAGCCCACTTTTTGAGGAAGAAAATAATTGGCAAAGCACTCAGGTGCACTGCCAGCAGGGCAGGATTTGTAAAAGGCACTGCATGGCATGTACTTGTGGGTGTTTTATCTCCATGTTATGCCACTTGCAGAAGTTGCACGGCTCTCCCCACTGCCATTACAGCTATCCTGCTACCAATGAGCACCAGAGACAAACCCAGAAATAACTGACTGCCTTCAGGGAAGGTATGAAAAGCGAGCTATAAATATAGCCTCACAGCACACAGTGAACAATGAGGAGACAATAAAATACAGGACAAAAGCTTGTGAAGTGGAGGTTGTCCATCAGGTACGATGGATGAGGTAGGGCTTTGTGCACAGCTTGATGTTTGCCATGCAGTTAAGGGCTGTACCAGAATGGACGCAAGAGATGAACCAGATCAATGACACCCAAGACATATTTTCTAGCATTTGAGTGGCTGCTTCTGAGAACCTTAATGAAGTTCTTGCAAAGCCTACCTTTGTGTGTATGTGCATGTATTTATGAAATTAAATACTTCCCTCAGTCATTTTTATAAGCTGCTTTTGTACCTTGCTTTTTACATATATTCATTAATCTGCATTTTTATTTAAAATTAAATGAAAAAAGTATCCTGATATCAATGATAACAGTACTTTATTAAAGAATATTTTCTAAAGATGACACCTGATATTTATAGTGTTTGCATTCATTGTGGTGGCATCGTAATACTGTAATTGTTTGATAAAATAAAAGGTATTACTTCTCTGTGTAAATCTCACCCCAAGCCAAGTAACCAATTTGGCTCATTGATTCTTCCTACCAACAGTATCCATTCACCAATGATTTCCTGTAAATCTAAACCATGATAATAAGGAGACTAGGCCTTGTTCATTATTTGTTACCTTCATCAAAGGCAAAGTATAACGTCAAGGATACATTTGACCTTATTATCTTTAACTTAGTGTTAAATTTATAATAACATTCATGAAAATGTTAAAGTCCAACACGTGACACCAGACCCAGATTAAAACCGTTAGTGACAAAATCAACATATCATTGGTTTAATCCACAGTAACAAAAAGGACTTCAGGCTGTTGCAGAAAGCTTTCAAAATCAGCCTAGAAATAGATGAGAAATTTAAAAAATGCAGAGCATAAAAGTGAATGTTGGTGCAAACAAAGCACTGCAGTAAAGCTAGAATGTGTTCAAGTTACAACAACCAAACTGCTTCCTTGAGCAAGAAAGATAAGAAAGATTTGGTGCTTCTGTATATTGGGATTGTGTTGATTAATGCAAGAGGGGGTTTGGAAAAACCATGTAAGATACTACATTGAAACAGGAAACAGATGGTTCTTAACTGGGCATGCAGGTGAGGAAACAGTGGCTTCCTAATTTCACTGAGCCAACAAAACAAGAAGAAACGTAATGCCCTCTTTGTTCTCTTCAGTCCAGTATGTGCGGGATTAGATATTACTTTTCAGCTTTTTACAATGTATTTTAATTTTTTATAGGTAGTCATAACAAGATTACACTCTGATCATAGGCTCATTTCTGATGAGTAACCTTCCTAATCATGTATTTTCAGAGGTGCAAACCATTCCAGCCAAAATATGTGGTACGAGAGCAAACAACAGAAATCCATGCAAAGTTAACTATTTGCAAGGCATGATGGTCCTGGAAGAAACCACAATAATTTATAGAATGCATTAAAACTGGATTGCAAGGAAATTTATGATAGGCAGACGCACAATAAAAAAACCACAAAGATTAATTAACATAAAAATTCTAGCTGTCATATTTCTCTAAGTAGAAATAATTGAAAGGCAATTTTATTTCACTGACTGAACCTCCAAATGGGCATGGAGTAAAGTCAACATGAAAATGAAAGTCACCTTTAGACTAGTCAAAGAACAGGTCAAAAACTATCTGGGTGGGCTGGTAGTAATGCAATTACTTTGTCAAATGCAACTGCACTGGAAACATGATCATGTTAAGAACATAAGAAAATTCAAACGATATTTAAAAAACTATTTTCCTTGCAGTTTTGGAAATTTATGAAGAAATAAAAGGCAGCCCTAGAATAAATGAATGAAGTGAAGGAGAGGAAAGATTATTTTTTTTAAATGACAGTTAGAAGATTCTGTATAAAAAGTATTATAATCCTGATCTGTATAAAAACATAAAAATATACATATATATATATATATACATTTACCTCACACAAAATACAAAAATCAGACACAGGAAGCTTAGGTACAAAATGGACCAAGTTTCAGAGTCAAGAAAGAACTTCTCCCAGAATTTTGAATTTACTCTCTTTTGTATTGCTCTGAATCAGGAGGGACTGCACTGAAGTCAGTAAAATCCTATCTCTGATACTGGGCAAAGAGAAAGATGAATATATTCCTCTGTCTGACGTGGAAAACAAAACCTGAATATCTTTTTTTCTAGGTCACTCTGCATCTGCAACCTGTGACTGCTGGTGTTGTATCAGATATGTCTAATGCCACTGAAGTGGGAAGTGGAATGTTTCATAGAGCAAATGCCTGTGACAGAACACAGCTTCCAGTGGTGTGCAAGCACTGGGGTGGCTGACCTGTATGCCCTGCTTTCATCCTCTCTAATTAAGCCAGAGCAGATACATTCCTTGTTGAAATTGATAGCTGGTGGCAGATCCAAATGAATTTTCACATATTTCTGATGATGTACAATGCAGTCCTGTTGTTTATGCAGCATCATGCTGTATGCCAATATGATGCACCATACAATGTGAGACTCTGGCAAACTTACAAAGGAGAGCGGGAACAGTTTTATTAGCTTGCTTTCAGATTGGATGGTAGGTATCTGATCTAAATGTTAGGTGATTTCTCTTGAAGTACATATCAGTAAAGGCTGATGATTTAAACATCTCCAAATACTTTTAATCTTCACATATTTTAGTGCCAGGTTCTTTTTAGTGAATATAATGGATTTCAATGTTGAGAGCAATGAAGAGGGTGGGGTTTTCATATACATGCAGCTCTGAACATCTTTAATGCCCTTTGAAATGTAGTAGAACAAAGCTGCTTTCTTCTCTGATTTAGCCAAATTGAAGTGAAGGTTTATTTACACTTAGACTCATTTAAAGATGTATTTCTTCCTCTGCATTAAATATGCATATAATATTATAGCTGGGCAATCCAAATAGACTTTGTCTACTGTTCAACTCACTAGGCTAACTTTAAATCAGTTCTTAGTTAGCTTTTTATGCATAAATATTTCAATTGGATTCCTGTTCCCAAAATTTTCAATGAAATTGTGCTTTGCTATTTATATTTTTCATGTTTCTCGCTTCTTCATTTATGCAAATTTGTTTAAAAGGCTAATACTTCTAATAAATGGAGAAAAGGAATGTGGTCTTGTGGCTAGACCACAAGGCCAAAAAGAGAAGTGCATATGAAATAAGCCTCTGGTTTTGTAACTTACAGTTTCCCTTACGTATCTGTTCCGTTGGTATAGTTTCCCTGTCCTATCATGAACCTCCAGTTTCCTTCTTCTGGCTTCTTATCCTGTGAGTTAAACTTTCTTGGACATCGTTAATGCCACTTAAGCGCTTGAGTGGATCATCTCGTATTTCCTCTCTGCATTTTGGACTGCAAATCAGGAGCCAAAGATATTTGCTCTTATTCTATCACAACTGGGTTCTCACTTCAAGTTTTCCAGTCTTTCAGACTAGTATATTACTATCTGCTTCACAGAACTGCTGTGATATTTAAATAATTCATTTTTTTATGAAAGCACATATGGGAGCAGCAACAATGCCCCCCTCACCCCTGTGCATCTTAAGACTGCACCTTCAAACAACAGATCTGCATGAAAAGATCTCTGACACCTAGTACGACATTAATGCCGCAAGGCATTGATTTCTGTGTAACGTGCCACATTTTCAAAATCACCTCACCAATCAGTGGTTCCTAAAATTTGGCCTCAATTACGTGAACTGAGCTCTTTGAAGGACCGTTCTGATTTGTATTGAATGTGCACATTAATCAAACATGGAGAGTGTGGCATGTTGACAATACTTTGTTCTGTAAAAATGTATCTGTGCTGATAATGCCTGAATTTGTTTTGCTCTGAACCAGCTGTGAACTCACACTGCTGAGTGCGGAGTACGTATGAGATGATGCCAAATCAGAACAGCCCTTATTTTATATCCACTTTCAACCAGGGATGAACCTATGCAAGGAATAAAAATATGTGTGCTCTAACTGGACTCAATCTTGCATATGGTTACATGTCTCTGCACATTTGTTTTGCAGAGGGATGAAGCTTGGTGGGAGGCTGTGCAGGTCTGTGCTACCACGGCTCGACACAGGGCTCAGCGACTGAGCTGCTGAACAAAGCCTGCCTGTTCTGAAACAGGAGTAGCAGTGACTACTTAAAATGAAAAAGATAAATATCATGAACAGGTTCCTTAGGGCAAGCTCAGGGTAGAGTGAAACAGCCATGTAAGTTGTACTAAATAAAGGAAATGTCATTTACAAGTCTTATAAATACATCATTAATAACTTCAGTAATAAATAAAATGTGCTGTACTCTCTGCAATGATTACACATATTGGGACTATTATTTTTGGTGACTAGTTGTAAAGATTCCAGTGTATGGCTGAAATAACAGTATAAAGAGCCTGAGTGGTGATGAGGATTTTGCTTCTCCAGGCTTCCTTTCACTACCTATTGTTCAGCAATTTTAATAGACCTTGTAAAAACTAGAATTCCCTAACCTACAAATGAGACATTAACATGCAAAATGGGGTGATACAAAATGCAATATTTTTGTGAAACAAGATACATGCCTCTAATCCTCATAACAGCAATATTCCTCGATCATATCCACTACATGATTTTCCCCTGCCTGACACTGGATTTGTGATGTGGTAAAATTAATGCATTAAGACAACAGTTTAGCAACAACTGTCCAAGGATTTGCAAATAAACTCAAACTGAAATATTAATCTTCTTTTATGTTGTGTGCTATTTTAAAAAATATATATAATAAATCTTTGTTTTGTTTATTTGTTTTCAAAATATGATTCTAGGCTTTAATGTCAGAAATAAGCATTCATCATGAATGGCAAAAAATATATCCAAGTATACTCAAAAAATATGAGAAGGAAAGAAACAAATTAAAGCTTGGTAGTGATCTGTAAATTGCAAGGAGCAATTGAAGAAACACTGAAAATAGAAGCAGCAGTGGTATATGCAGTATTTGAACATCCTATCTTTTGTGACTGTGCCATCAAAGTCCAATACAAACACAGTATGCTGTACCTGGAGAATCACTTGGTGCAAAAACACTACATATTTTACAATCTAGATGTTCAGTTATGATGAATGTCAACAAAAGCAGCCACAAGAATGACCCTCCTGACTGCACTTCAAAATCTTGCCAAGAAATGTATTCCCTATACTGTCATAAACAATCTATTTGCCTTCATTGTCTACTGATAAACATTTCCTATCCATTCTTTTGAAGCACGTAATATTGACATACTCTGAGATAACAATAGGTAGTCTAAAATAAAATCCATTCAGATTAACTCTTATGTTCAATGTCTCCTTTCCTAATAAATAAAATGATTTTTAATTGTCATAAGCAGTCATCAAATGTAGTGAAGTGCTTTTTTGCAACTCTAGAAACACCACTGTGTCTTAACTGCATTATCATTTTCCAGTTATGACACAGCTTTCTTGTCCAGTACTGATACAAGTAAATTGGCAGCATAGACTGAAGAAAACCTCCAGGAATATTGTTTCATCAGACAGGAGTCATAAAGTGGCTTTTTTTACTTCAGCTTAACTGGTAGCAATCGAGTCAGAGCATCCTGTCAGTTATCAGTAAACAACTGATCCATAGTCTCTCAGAGACCTGTATCTCTAAATGTATTATTTGTCAATCAATTTGCCTACGTTGTATTAACAGCTATAGTGGCCATGTTTACAATGTCAGGAATGTTTACTGAATTAAGCATAGTTGTCATGCAGATAATAGTATTAAAGCATTGGTATTAATATTGACTCACTACAGTTCCCAGCCATGCTTTTAATGCATGGTATCTTACCACTGATAAACAGAACACAGTAAAAAGTTACTATAAATATGGATTAATCATATTGTGCCATATTAAACTGATGTCTAAGTCAAATGGGTGTTTCAGAAGAAAAAAGAAAGAGGTTCCACATATGTTGATGCTTCATCTCAGATTAGTGATGCATCAACCATCATGGAACACATCCTAAATAAAATTTCAAGGTTTTTTTCATGCTTTACATCGAAGGTTTTCTGGACTTGTATCATATCTTGTCCGATATATGAGAAAGAGTTAACTTTTATCACGTCCCTTGTACAGCTTGAAAGAATTAAAAAGCTTGCACATATTTATTAGCCGTAATTATAAAGGCAATTGTGTAAGCCAGGCACTGGGGGTCTGTGTCCATATGTTGTGATCTGCCTACTAGACTACTGTCAATACCTCCAATAATATGCAGAAATATAGGTATGGTGATGACAATTTCCAAGGAGGTAGGAATAACAGTGTTAAGATTCATATTTTTTTCCAGACACAGAGAAAGAAAGAAGTGATGGAAGAGGGAAATAAACACATTCAGTTTTGGTTTTCTTCAGCCTGTAAATTAGAAGGAGTATTTCTAAAAACATCTGGCTTTTTTCTCATACTCTGTACAATATTCATTCTAAGATACTACATTGTTAAGACATCACTCTGAGTCACAATAGCTGAATTATGCAGTGTATTCCCAAATAAATACTCAGAGCCCCAGCACCTGCTGCTTGAAGTCTGCAAGGAATGCATTTGTAAGGTAAAAATCTCTTAGGAAAACTGGCAGCATCTCCGAAGAATCTTCAAGATGTGGGGAAAAGTCTGTCATTTTCTCACCAATAATCTGCACTTTTATGTTACATGAAACAATATTTTAAAAAAAATATGCACTCCTTGTATTTGATAAAGAAGAAGAATTAGAAATAGGTCCAATTTCCTTTTGAAAAGGAGGCTTCTTCTGCCTTTGATTGGCCTTTTCTGTAACCGTCTATACAAGAAGACAGATAATAAATATAATGATTTGTATTGAAAAGAAAACTGTAAGGATAATGGCCCAAACACTGTAGTTTTTTTATAATGTTACCATAGTAAATAATAGCAGCATAGTTCGCATGGTTATAGTTATGGCTGCAACAGTGTTTCCATTATAAATCCTGTTTCTCATAAGTTCATAATTTCATTTTAAGAAATTTTCCCTTGAATGAACTGCAACATAGAAGGTTTCAACATGGAACGCTTTTCCTTTAATTTAAAAAATAATATATTTTTAGCTCGTCTCAGGCCATCTGTTAATTCAAAAGAACAATTTACTTGTTTATAACAATGTTTTGCACCATCTAACAGAAAAAAACCCACAGAAAACCCAGCTTCAAATGAAATAATGAAATCAGGCAATTGATTAACCTATAGCAAACTTTCATCAGTCTTGATTGTGAAACAAGTTTCTTTTCTCATCTGCTAAATGTACTTTTTTTACTACACATACTAATACCTCCTCCAAGCCCCCATTCTGCTGTTAAGCATATGCTTAAACTCTCTCTTGAATAGGAATGCTTTCCAGAGCTCAGGCCCTAGAAATATATACATATTTAATTAGATGGTAGTGCTTGAAGATAATTCAATCCTCTCCAAGCAGCATGTGGTTTTACTGACTTCTACATGTCTAACAGCAGTGTATTTTTGCATTTTGTATTAATGATCGAGTATTGCTTTCTTCTCTCCACATTAGTCCTTTATCTTGATGGGCATGTTTGCTAATCAAGGAAAGGTGAGGATACACCTGAATATCTGCTTAATTCTACAGTGCCTCTGCATACAGCACTCACTAATTTCACTAAGTATTTTATATTGCACAGCCCGACCAAAATGAAGCTTGTTTACCGTGCATTCACTTGATTGGTCTGTGTCATAGCTCTGGAATTACTGAAATGCAGAGATGTGTGTTAATGGGTAATATTATTCATTAAATATAATGGCAGTGGATCTATTTTACTATATATTAATATACTATAGTGTTTCACAGTACTACACTAATCTAATTTACTTTATATGGTTAGATATTTGTGACATAATTTATTAGGGACATAATTTAACACTCTAAATATAAATATTTCATCATTGAATAACAATATATAAATATCAGAGGCGCATGGACCTGCAACATTTTAAGCAGCCATGCTTAAGGGACTTGGAAAAGGTGTCTGGAAAGGTCTCCTGTGAGCAAGTCAAAAAACAAACCTGGGGAGGCAGCAAAGAGTCAAGACCCCCAGCAAGAGTCACCAGTTATTACTCTGGAGCAAACCTTCTAGTTTCTCCTGTGCTACCCAAAGAGAAGCTGAGTTTTTTGGCTGTGTGTAGCTTCCAAGAACATCATGGTCTTCTGCAAAGTGGGGGTGGGATAACCCTTGCTGAGGGGAGGTAGGAGAACCCTGGTGACATATTCAGGGGAACCAGCACTGTAACAGCACTGTGCAAAAACTGCTCAAGTGCTCAGTGGATCATGAGGACTGCGTCTGTGAATATACTGTACATTCAGAGTTCTGGACAAATTCTGGTTTAAAAATAGCATTCAGCTTTTATTCCTACACCCTGAACACCAGACTCATTCTTGGCCTCTATCCTGCACTAGAGCATCTGCACTTACTCATATTCAGCAGAGCTGCTGCCTTCCCACCGCTCAAGGACACTCCATCCCAAACAAAGTTGGTTTCTGCCAACTGTCAGTGCCTGTAGTCGGGGGCTCAGGGGTGAGGGAAAGGGGCAATGCAAGACTATGGGGCAGAAATACGGGGGGCATGACTAGGCCATGGGACTCCCTGCACATGGCCATGTCCCTCATCCTATCCTTTTCCTCTCTGCCTGTTCTGATGTGTAGTCTCATGTCCTGGGAGTGTAGTAATTAAAGAAGGCACTGTGTGATGGCCATTACCGCTAAAGGCAGAATACTAATAAAACCTAGGAACCGCCATATTACCACTTGCCTGCACGAGAAACAGCTCTACAAATGTTAATTTCTCCAGTGTTACTAGAAGTACAAACAGTACATACTGCTTCAATGCTGCTGCCATGGCTTGTGCATTTAGAGGGAATGTGTTTAGTTTTTCTATTTATTTACTAGGAACACAAATTTTAACAACATGAAATATTTTGCTTGTATGATATGAACACCAATAGTTTAACATAAACTATGGAAGGAATCCAGGCTGTGTTGACATATTTTATGAATGTTATGGGATGCCAGATTGGAGGTGTACATCTGTGTGGGTTGGCCAGTCATCCCACTGCCGTCTGTGTATCTGTATGCTTAAATGAATTAGCTATTATAAAAACACTGCATAAACAAGTTTAATGTTGTACTCTTTCCTTTTGCTGATCTAAAAGTATCTGAATTGCAGCAAAGCAAGCTAACAATGATATTCAATGGCTCTTTCACTACTCTCATGTATAAAGTTGGAAAGCTGTGCACTTTGAACCATTTCATCTCCAATGCTGAGGACCCCACTCTCCCCCTTTGACTCCATCTCCCTCCATGTCATTGGCAGCAATCTTCTTGCAGCCCCTCATGGTGGAAAGTACCACTGCATAATCCTGCAGTCAAAATCATTACTCAGTGACTGCCATCCACAAGGTCATTCAAGGTCACTGAAATCCCTTCCAACCAGCTCAGCCTGGAGCAATGACTGCCAGAAAGTGGCACCAGATTGCCCTGCTACCAGTGCCAGGATACCAATATAGAAGTCAGGAGCTGTGAGATACCTTAGGGATTCCTCATACCTGAGGCCATCATGCTGGCTATCAAGGTAGACATGGGAATTGTAATGAAACCGTTTTTCTCTTGTGTGTCTAAAAATGCTACTAAAGTAACACTTTGTTGCTCCACTTTCTTTTTCTATTTTTTTTTTTTTTTGCTTTTGCACAGCACATAGCAACAAAGGCTTTGGGTTCAATTATTGTAACCTTTATATTTGTCAGAGGATAAACATAGAAACATTGGTTCTCAACAAACTTGGTAAGAAGTAGGATACTCAGCACTGAGAGAAGACACAGGGGAACAGAAAAATAAAGCAGTTTCTATCTTACTGTATAAAAAAGCATTTATAAGGTTGGAATTATGTATCTTGTTCTGAATATGCTGGTAAAATGGAATAAACAATGAATTAGAAGAAAAGTTTCTGTGTTTACTTAGAGAATTTGATCTTTGAGTCAAATTAGAAACAATAAAACATTTTGAACTTTTTTTTTCAGCTGACAGTTTGTAGGCTAATTTTGAATTTGAATTCATTCCAAGGCTGATAGCTTAGATTTGCCCCAGATGGACTTTCAGTTCTGTTCAAATCGCTTGACAGCACCATAACAGCCATTTGTAACTAAGTCTGCAGAAATGGGCTGGCACTTGCAGCCTACTAGTGTTGCTGATCTTTTTGCATGGGAAAAGCTCCCATAAATCACAGTGCATTAAAAAGCCACACAAATCTCAAGCAAACATCATGGAGAATCCATTGTCCTGTAGATAAGTATACAAATAAGTGCAAAGCATCACTTAAGTTTTATATAAGGCACATATTTTTTGGAAGGCAACCAATGCAGTTTCACATGCTGTACTTTTTCTAATCTGACTGACTCACAGTCTTGTGATAGTGAGATAAGCTAGGTAGGCAAATTTTTACTGAGTTGCAATTACTGAAATTGTCATTACGCTGCTCACTGTAAAATAAATATAGATAGAAGTGAAATTATGCACAGGCTAGAAGTAGAAAGTGTTTTGCTTCTGTTTGCTAAATTAATCTCTTCCTAAATGGCTGCAGGCCAGGTAGGTTAGCATTTGTGGTTTCAAAGGTTTTCAGCGCTTGCAATGAGCCATGAAATTACTGCATGCTGCTGAAAATGGCAGCTGATGAAAGGAAAAGAGCGAATCCCAAAGGCAGAAAGACAGGAGGAAGCAAAATTACAGGCAGAAAGTCTGATTTTTGATGTTGCTCATTGTGAAATGTACACCCAAACTTTTAATAAAACATAAAACATTAATAAACCTGCTAACAATTCCTTACAATTTCTTTTGAAGTCTCAGTATAATTTCTGAATACTTATTAAAACAGGCAATGATTCAATGGTGGCTGAGCAGTTTCTGTCTGCCGGATATGGTATATTGGTGTACTAGTGACTTTTGAAATTAGATTTTTATTGATGTTTTTTAATTGAATTATCCAAAGGATTGATGTTTTCTGTTAATAATGTGACCCTAAACTCTTGAATTGTTGATCAGGTTTAACTAATATTAAATTAGATATTCAATGGCAAACACACTGTCTGATCAATGCTGCTTCACCATTCCAAATCTTCTCAACTTGGTTGGGAAAATAAATACAGCTTCAGCTAATCATGTTGCTAACAGCTAGTTTATTATATTACATGTTTATGCCACGGGAATGATGGCATTACTTCTAGGGAGGGATGAAACAATGATTTTAAGCTCTAAGAAAAAGAGGATACTAGAAGAGGAATGATGCACAACAATAGCTGGGATACTTTAGTATAGTACCATTTTAGTTTTAAAGAAACATGCAAATGTGCAAGTCCTTTGGGCTGGTATCATGCCAGCAATTTTTTGGCTGCATTATGTACTATTTTTACAGACTCACAGTGTGGTAGGATCACCTGTATTTTCTTTGTAATTATTAAGACACAATTTTTCATAGAAGAAGCTTGTTGACCAAAAAAAAGAAATAAAATTTTCAAGGACATTAATGAATTATCCTAGAATCTTGTTATATTCTCAAGGGTTCTGTGCAGGCAAATAACCTATTGTGATCAACCCCAATGTACAATGAGGTACTTCTTTGCAGAAATAAGCCTGTATCTAATATCTTTGGGGACTAAAGAAGCTTACACCTTTCTGAAATGATTGGTTATGTAAAGCAATGTCTGCTTTTATGAGCCCTTTAAATAGACAGATTTGGACCAAGTAAGACAAGCAGACAAGAATTGAATATAGTACTATGTTTACAAGGAATCAGGCATGGAAAGTAGGGTCACATGCTAAAATTTCATTGATAGAGAAGAGTATTTTAAAGGTTTCTTTACCTTAACAAAGCACTTCTGACCTGAATTTCCTCTAAAACATATAGATAATGTAGATAATAAGTGCTCTATAAGACACTGAAACTGTCTACAACTAATTGTCTACAGCTACAGGCATCCACTAGGAGTGCAGTATAGGATGTGGAGAGAAGATATGTGGGCAAAGGGGCCTGGTCAAGGGCACTTCTAGAGAGTCACAGGTTCCTCAGGGGCTGTTGGTGTTTAAGGTATTTTATGCCTAAGAAAGAAGCACACAGAAAATTGCATCAAGGTAAGCACACTGTAATTTGAATGTAGACTTACAAAATCATAGCCTGCCCAAACTTTGCCCCAGCTTCATCCTGCAAGTCAGAGCTGCAGTGGCCAAATATCTCCCAAACAGAAGAATGTGGTAGTCAGGTAAAACTACAGGAGGAATGCCATGAGTAAGAAGAAAACAACTGCTGAATTTGAATCACAAGCATGTACATATACACAGTTTTGTGTGCATGAACTCAGGATGTGGCAATGCATGTGCAAAATGTCATGTCCTTATCTATTCAGTTGCTCATTCATACCACACTAATCACTGTCTCAGCATCTAGTTTTTAAGACTATAAATATTTTATTATCCACACAAAAATCAGAGGTGGTAACTGAGCTCAAACTGTGCCCTGAGGAAAATAAAGCAAATTGTGCCACATAATAAAAGATATATATACAAAACCATTGCATGGACATAATTCATATTCATATTGAGGTGTTCTACATTATACCTAGAGTAATCACATTAGTCATTATATACTGTGTGCTATAGAAATAGAACATGCTTACTACATACATATATTGCAGCATAAGATGCCTTGTTAATTATGTTTTTTATAAAACTTGAAACATAGAACATGCTTACCTCTCAGTGTGGTAGGAAGAATTTACTGCTGCACTACAGAAAAAGATTGCACAGCACATGTCCAACATTTAAAACCAAAATTGCATATACTTAAGCTATGTTCTTCCTTACCAGACTGAAGGTATCTTATAAGCCTGTAACAGAAGACAAATAATACCAGCATGTACCAAGTCAGACATGCACAAAGAACAGCATCGAACTTTGTGGGAAAACACAGTAATTTTGAAGCTGACTTATAAAGAGATATTTCTGATTTTTTTAAATCATAATAATCAAGCCACTTTCCCCTCATCTTCCCGAAAGAAGAAAAGAAAAAAAGACAGGAAGAAAAAGAAGAAAGAAAGCATCTCTAGGATTAAAAGTCTATTTAAAAATACATGAGAAAAAATTAATTGAAATTAACAGAATACACTTGAGTTTCAGTCTGAATTCTGCTGAAAACCCATTTAAAAAAAAACCCACAACAAACCATACAAAAAACCAGTGTCAGAAATGAAAATACAGAAATCTGCAGCTGAGACAAACTAAGTGCTGGCAATGTCACTCTTTGTTCCTAGTAGAAGAGAATTTTTGGATGGATTCTCCATAAGGAACAATGCTGTGTGTGATAAGCAGATACAGAGGTATGCATTATTTGATGGATTATTCTGTAATGAATGCATGGGGAATACCTGAGTGAATTTGGGCAGAGAACTAAATGAATTCCATATGTGGTGTGTTATAATTTGCTGCACAGAGTGGAAATCTCGTGCAGGCAGGACTTGTAGAGGAAGTTGCAATTTACGTGCATTTTCTGTGGGGAAGGAAAGGGAAAGAAGGAAAGAAGGCTCCTAAATCACTCATTTAGCAGGCTATGCTCTGTCACCCTGAATCAAGACAAAGGAGTTCTGGCTCCCAAAACTGCCCCTTTTTGCTACTGAGAAAGCATTAGGAGAAGTCAGTAATTTCATCAGATTATGTGTGAGATAAAATTGGGTGTGAATATACATTGCATGTGTGGACTGGGCAGTAGACCTTACCCTCAAATGTTTCACTACTAAAGGTTTAAGCCTGATGGTATATATTCTTTACTACCAAGTAAAGAATGAAATATAATGCTTACACCATGGACATATACACTGTGCAAAAGTCAGTAGGTCTATGTGGCTGTAAATCAAAGCTGTCTGCACTTCTGCCAAAATGGTAGGAAATATTTTCCAACTACATTGCCACTTTTTGCTGTGGTGCTGTGGGCTCACACACTCCCTCAGCAGGATTCATTTTGAAGATGGAGAGGTTTGACTAAGTGATTTGATTAAAAGTAATTAAAATCAAAGCTATTTCTTCCTCTCTAGCAGGTGGAGTTTCACAGCGAATGGTTTCATAGAAACGTGGGTTTGTTTCAATTCATTTGACCTCCTCTCTCTCATGCACTGGATTAGAAATTAAAATGAATCTCAAAACAAATCTCCACAGAACTGCCACGACCTGTATGGTTTCACCTAGCAGTATGCCCAAGGAAGCTTGAGGTCCATGCAGTACTACCCTAGCTGTTATCTTTGAAAATGGATCCCTTCCTGTGAGAAGGAGGTTTTATTTATTCCCTGTAGGATTCAGCCATGTTTCTTCATCTCTTGTTACTAACACAGCTCACTTTTATGTGTTTAATTGCAGGTATTTTTCAGCAGAAATTGTAATTAAAAGCAGGAACCTTGAGTGATATACAGCTTTTTCCCATCTGAATAAAAAAGTTCAGAAGTTTTTTGCATCACTGAATTTGAAGCTGAAACTGAACATCATTTTTTACGCTGGCACAAGACTCATGCCCAAATGACACCTTAGTCTACCTATATATGTGAATATTCTTTGAATTAAGGCGGAGTAGGCTTAGTGTAATTGTTACTGGAACACTGAACCACAGTGAATTGCAAGGAGTTTGGTAAAGGGCCACAGGAATGACTGACAATGTAGATCTCACCTTAATGGTAGAGAGGTACAAAGCTTTACTTCTTCAGTTTGTCAAGGAAAACATGAAAGCAGCAACTAGATCAGAGCCTATAAGTAAGTGCTGAGGAAGAAGATTTTTGCTCGCAGAGGACACTTTCTGCCTTCAAAGACTGAACAAAATTCAGTATGTGACAGGTAAAGCCAGGCAAATTCCAAGTGGAATTGATAAAGTGCTCTAAACACTGGAAATAATTAACTATTAGAAGGTATTACCTATGGAGGTGATAGACATCACCTGGAGTGCAACACTTGATGTCTTTCTATAGGCTACACTTTATCACAAAAGTATTGGAAGCAGTGAAATTAAAGCTTCTATTTTATGCAGAAAGTCAAGTTAAATTATCATGTCTCTTCTAGTTTTAAAAAACTGCAGATCTACAGGCAAACAAAAGAACAGGTGGCAGTTATAAGAACAGACAAATCAGGGAAAAAAATTAGGCAAGCCAAGCCAAACCTTTGTGAATTCCTCTTGTTGATTATTCAGGCCACATGTTCTCTTTTCAAAATTTGCCAAATCATTTGTGCTCATATAGAGCCCATCATACCCAAATAGATCACATTTTACCAGTCATAAAGTAGTGGCCTTTTGAACTGCTGAAGCATTTTTTAGTCAACAGAAACAGAAAATACAAAAGTACCTCCCCAGTGGAGCAGTGCATCAGGCTAAAAGGCAGGTAAGACCCCCCAGTTTCTGAAAGTGGCAGCATGTGAGGGAGTGAGATGGTCAAAGCACATCCAGCTGCTGCCCCAAGAGCCAGTGCCTCCTTCTCGATGTTCCAGGCAGACCCACACCTCAGCGCAAGTCAGAAGCAAAACTTCAGCTCATCTCTCCATATTCCTGGTGGTTCACTTAGGTTCACTGTTATTTCATCCCAGCAAGGCTGTATGGGGGAAGAAGGATGAAACCAGGCTGCAGGTGTTTCAGGTTGCCACCTTAATGCAGTGATTCTGCTCCCAGTTAATGCAATTATCTGTACACACTGCCACTGCTGGTGGGCTGCTTGGCAGAGTTGCTACTCCAGGAAACTGTAAACAGGACTGGAAAACCACTGAAAGTTTAATTAAAAGTTTAATGACAGTCTGACCTAAAGGTCTATCTTGATCTGAGATACAAGTATGGAGACATTCTTCAGATGCTGGAAGCAAAAAATAAACTAAACTGATGACGCCACTAAGAATGCATCCCCATGCACACTAGTTACAATGTTATGTCAAAGGGAATATATATATATTTTAAATATTTTTTAATGCATTCCTTCCAACCACTGACTTTTGTGTTGCTCTCTTGATGCAGCAGTGTACAGAAGCACAGTGTGCAGGTTAAAGCATGCCCTGCCTGGCTCTGGTGAGTGATCAGGGGCTGCAGAAAGAGGATGAGGACTGCTGCAGAGATGGGGAAGGAGAGTTTGCTCTGGCTCACCTGCTCGATTTGGGCTTTGTTGATCACCAAGCAAAGGGTAGTTTTGTTATCTTGCTTGAAACACAGTGTTTGCAAATACCCTCTCTTACTGAAGAGACCTTACTGTCTTCTGTTGCATTTATTTCTACTGAGTTATTTTACCAGCCTCAGTTTCAGCACCTGCCTGTGTCATGGCCAGTGGATGAATGAGTGGAATGTGACAGACTGATGAACACATTCAACATGTGAGAAAAGAGAAAAACCCTAAGCAGGGCTTGGAAAAAAGCATATTCAAAAGGCATTCAGAATGGTTAAACACAGACAAATGTAGAAATCTGCACTTACTTTTGCCAAATTAAAGGAAGACATGTATTGTATAAATTGTGGTCAGCTTTCAGCATCCGATTTTGATTTCCCTAAAATTGTAACAAAAGAAAAGCCAGGCATTTATATATATGCATATATATGTATACGTATATATATAAATCCTCGGAGTGGTAACCACTTCACATGTTGCAATGTGTCCTTAAGTGTGATACTCTGTTTGGGTAAATGAGATGTGTTGTTTGTAACGGTGCAAAATTACTTCTGGTTTGCAGATGTCACCATATGTGTCCTGAGCTTTTACATCTTTACCAGTCGGTTAAATTCTATTGATACTTTTATCCAAAATGATCAGACTAAGAAAATATTAATAATTATGTGGAAATAGAAGGAATTCAAGGAATAGAAAATCTCAAAACCCTGGAACAGAGAGAATATCTCCTTATGAATAGCCCCAGTAGAGACCAATTTGTCAAAACCCAAGAATGACATTCAAGGTATTTAGAAAGACTATAAAGATGTTTTATGAAGATGACACAGGGAAAAAAATATCCCTCTCTTATGAGCAGGGAGTTCAACTTAGAATTTCAAATTAACTTATTGTATGATGCATTATTTAATAAATGTTAGCATTAATTTTTGAAGAGTTCAATTTGCATGCTATTACTGGGCCAAATGGTTGATGAGGATCACAATTAAAGAAAGATGCACCATTCATTTGGCTAAAAAAGAAAAATCAAACGAAGTCAAACCGTCATCATTACACAGAATAAAGGTGGCCTATACCTGCCAAAATATAAAGCTCTGCGACAGATGTATTTAAAGTTCTGCTGATATTTAAATCAAATTTCTTGTAGTCTGACCCCATGCAAAAGCTCAAGATCCTCTCCTAGATTCAGTTGAAATATTTTAAAAACAAAAGCTTCTACCCTAGGAAAAAGATCTAGTGAAAGAGAAGTTAGTTTCTTTTAGGACAACATCTGAAATAAGTTTTCATCACATTATCTATGTCTCTTTTTCTGATTTTTTGATGAAAATAGAAGTTAAAATATCTGAACACAAGTGTTAGCATTTACTTACTCTGCCAGCTATATGTTATACCAAATAATGTTCCAGTTACAAATAAGCATTGGCATTTGGAAGAAATGAACCATAAAAGATGGTAGGTCTTACAGATTCAAAGATTATTATGCTGAAAGAGATGATTGTGACCCTCTAGTCTGACCTCCTGCATAATGCAGGCCACAAGACATCTCTGAATTAATTCCTGATTGAACTAGGGCATCTCCAATAGACTTAGAGTTCAAAGGCTCCCATTGCCTACCACCTTTTCCATGGTACACAGAGCTCTCCCATGCAGATCCTAGTTTACCACATGTCACCTCTGCTTTTGGGTTCAGAGAAAAAGATTAAATTAAATATTTAAAAAAATATTTTTCATACCCCATAAGATCCTTTTTTTGAGAAAAAAACCCCAAACAATAAGCCAAAAATGTTAAGAATTTCCAGCCTTTCATCCAAAACAGGAAAATGTATATCAAAATGTATTTTAGTAAGAGGGTGAAGGGGGAAGTTGTTGTAAATAATGGTCTGGTAACAGACTTCAGCTATTCTCTTTTAACGCCAGCACAATTGCCTTCAGGGACACAAATCAGTTTCTTTTCTGATGTGCATTTTGGAAGGACCAAAATCCTCAGCTGCCCTGGCCTGACTCCACTGTGAGGGACAGGGGGTTCCTCCCTCATCTTCATGCTTTGTCACAGCCACAGAAAGGCACTTCAGGTGCTGTTAAGAGAAATTGATGCCGAGTACAATATTGACACAGCATTTCTAGCTTTGGACCAGGACTGTGCAAAACAGAGCAATAGAAAAACCATATCACAAATACAACATTTTGGAGACAAATGGAGGATAATGTGTAATTTCAGGGTTGTTCAGTGTCATCTTCTCTTAATCAGGAGGTCCAGCCTAGAAGACAGCACAAAAACTTGAAAGTTGACCTTCTGGGAGTCAACATCCACCTTCAGATATTGAAACAGGGCTGAGGGAAGACAACACTGGTTTTACCTTGTACAAGAAGACAAGTAGGGCATTTTTTGAGTTGATAAAGGGTAGAGAATCACTGACGAGTTGTGTTAGAAGGGTTCTCTTGAAAACCTGCCATTCCTGCAGGATCTGCAAAAAGTTGTTACAAAGACCAATATTATCTCATTATTTTTTGAACTTCCCTGGCTGCCTTCACCATCTGTTGTTTTTTAGAGTTCCTATGCCATAATATGTAAAGCTGAGCCATGGCTTGGACATGAAAACTAAAAATCTGAGACAAAGATTATGTCCATGTTAGTGGTGTGAGTAGCAGGCAGAATGGTTCTGCTGCTCATAGCAACAGAGAAAAGTCTGGGGCAGGAAGGAAAGAGATATTTTGAGTCATGTTGCACTTGAGTTGAAAGCTGCATGCATGAAGAGATACAAAGATTTAGCTTTTCAACACAAAGATCCATTTCCAGACAGAGCATTAGAGATACATGTATATGATTCATCTGCACAGAGATGGTAGCTGAAGTTGGGTTATTTAACTAAATTGCCCAGGTATCAGATGCTGAGGAAATGTTACAGCATTAATGTCTTCGAAAAGCAGAGCTGACACAGAGCATAACACTGGGAGGCCAATGTCCATGGAAACTTTATCTGGTATTGAATGTTATGGTTCATTTTATCAGAATGGTACACTGTACTCATAGTCCATGCTTTTCCCTGGCTACCCATCTACTGCCAGGTCAAAGTGTTGGTTATAATCTTTAAATCCCTACAAAGCTTTAGGGTCTGCAATTCTAGAGACTGTTTCTCTATTTTATATTCTCACACAACAGTTAATCCTAGTTATGGCTGTTTCAGGTAAATGGGAAAAAGAAGCAAAGGATGCTGTATAATTAAGCCACAACTCAATTTATTTGAGAACTATTATCTGCACCATGAAGCCATTCCTAAATCTTTCCCAGCTGAAGAGGACTGCCACTTACTCCAGCTCACTGAGCCACTGGACTAATTTGTTTGTTAGATATTAGAAACTCAACTCTGTACCATTATCTTTTTAACAGATACCTTCTGCTAAAACCATTTCCAACGTGGATTCATGAGGAAATCTTTTCCACCATGGACGGAATAGCTTCATTAGAGAACCCTCTAAGATGAACTTTGGTTAATAGTAAGTAAGCCACCCCATGACTGACTAACCAGCCAGGGTAAAACAACATATCCCATACTGAACAGCATAAAGGTGAGAGGAACAATATTTTAAAGGCATCTAATGTATAATATCTCCAGCTGACTATGTTGATCTCAGGGTAGGGACCAATAACCAAGGTATGTGAGCAGGTTCAGACTTTAGAAAGCAGAGTTTTTATCACTTGCCATATGTAAATCTACATCCAGTAGTACAGATGAGTCAAAGAGCATGGAGGGAATGGTGTGGGAGAGAAGGACTCTCATTCTAGCTCAGAATTCAAGACAAAATTTCTCTAGCAAATGTGGTCCCTCTCATGGCAGCAAGATCTGAGTATTGGTTCTTGTAATTTCTCTTGAAGATTCTCTGGACTTCAGGAAAGTGGTTGGCACTGTTTCCCACAGCCTTCTCCTGGACAAACCGGCAAGATACAGATTGGGTGGGTGGCCTGTGAGATGGGTAGGAAATTGGCTAACAGGTCACATTCAGAAGGTGTTAATCAATGGGTTTTTTTACTTAGGCTGTCACCCTGTCTCAAGTGGGATCTCCAGGGATCAGTAAATACTGAGCCTCATGCTGTTCAATATTTTGGTAAATAATCTGGATGATGAAATTGAAAGCACCTTCACCAAGTTTGCCGATGACACCAAATCACACCTGGGTGGTGAGGTGAATGCATAAGAAGGGAGAGCCATCTTACAGAGAGACCTGGAAAGGCTGGAACATTGGACTAGCATGAACTATATGAAGTTTACCAAAGACAAGTGCCAAATCCTACAGGCTAGGATCTGTGTGCTGAAGGGATATGGGCATCCTGTTAGGCAACAGGCTGAACATTAGTCAGCAGTATGCCACTGCAGCAGCAAAAGTAAATCAGATCCTGTACTGTGTCCACAGGGGCATTACTAGCACAGATGGAGATGTGATCATCCATCCATCTCTACTCATCACTTATCAGACTACACCTGGAGTACTGTGTCCAGTTTTGGTCCTGGCTACTCAAGAAAGATGCAGACAGGCTGGAGAGGGTCCAAAGGATGACCATGAAGATGATCAAAGGGCTAGAGAACCTACATGAGGAAAGACTGATGGGAGTAGGTCTTTTCTTCCTGGAGAAGAAAAGGCTTAGGGTAAGACCTCATAACAATATTCCATTTCTTAAAGGGCAGCTCTCTTCAAGAGAACTTTAAGTGCATACATTCTATTGTCCAAAGCCATGTTAACATCAAAGTTACCACTTTGAAGTGGTATTCTCTTCTCTCTTCTGCTATGACACTGTCCAGCAACTTGGGGTTTATTTCTGTAATGTTTACTTATTCATAAAATAAAAATGATGAAACCTTCCCTAACAACTATCCATCATATTTGAGAAATCGTGGCAGTCGAGTGAAGTTCCCACTGACCAGTAGAGGGGAGAAAAAGAACGACCTGGGGAAATACAGGCCAGTCAGTCTCCTGTACTGACTCCAGTACCTCTGTAACTGGCAAGATCATGACATGACATTAAGCACATCTTTGTTGATGACATGGATACTAGGATAGAATGCACCCTCAGCAAGCTTGCTGACCACACCAAAATGTGTGGTGTGGTTGACATGCTAGGGGGAAGGGATGCTGTCCAGAAGGACCTTGACAGGCTTGAGAGATGGGCCCATGTGAACCTCATGAGGTTCAGCAAGGCCAAGTGCATGTGGCTCAGGGTAGTCTCTAGCACAAATACAGGCTGGGAAGAGAAAGGATTGAGATCAGTCCTGAGGAGAAGGACTTAGGTGTGTCAATTGGTAAGAAGCTCAACAACAGATGGCAACCTGCACTTGCAGCTCAGCAAACCAACTCTATCCTGGACTGTATCAAAAGAAGCATGGCCAGCAGATTGACAGAGGTGATTCTCCTCCTCGACTCCACTCCCGTGAAAACCCACCTGGAATTTTGTGTCCAGCTCTGGGGACCACAGCATAAAGAAGACATGGATCTCCTGGAGTGAGTCCAGAGGAGGAACCCCAAGATGATCTGCCAGCTGGAGAACATCTCCATGAAGAAAGGCTGAGGGAGTTGGGGTTGTTCAACTTGGAAAAAAGAAGGCACCAGGGAGACCTTATAGCAACCTTCCAGTACCTGAAGAGAACTACAAAAGAGTTGGAGAGGGACTGTTTACAAGGGCACATTGTGATCTGACAAGGCAGGGGTGGCTTCAGACTGCAAAAGCATGGGTTTAGATTATATATTAGAAAGAAATTCTTTACTGAGGGTGGTGAGGCACTGGAACAGATTGCCCAGAGAAGCTGTGTATGCCCCATGCCTGGAAGTGATCAAGGACAGCTTGGATGGGGCTTTGAGCAGCATGGTCTAGGGGAAGACACCACCACATAAGGTGGTGGAGTTGGAACTTTAAGGTCCCTTCCTATCCAATCTATTTTATGATTCTATGATTCAGTGATGATTCTATGAAGACACTTTGATATCTGTCTTGGAAAGCACTACATTGATCTTAAAAATTCATGTTAACCTCTTTGTGCTTTGAAAATGGCAAGCTAAACTAGCCTTAGTCTCATCTTAAATTTTTGTACATTGACATGCAGTTGCTATACCTGCAAAATCTTATAGATGTCTCATTTTCAGTGAAGAAACTACAGGAATGCATTTAGGAAATTTTGAGCATATTTAACCAGTAGGTACTTGAAAGCATATTTTATGAAATAACTGTTTTATGACAGATTTTGCTAAGAAAGAATCCACATGAATGCACCTGTTTTGAGAACCTTTTTGCAATATCTTGGCTATTTAAAATTTATATGCATAATGCCAAAAGTAATTAAACCATATTATGAACTAATTCCTTGCCAAATTTTCCTGCTTACATGGCAGTGCTTTTCAAGTTACACCGATACAAAAATAAAAAAAACCCTTAATAAAAAACCCAAAAAGCTGAACTACTATCTTTGAAAATTTATTTTAAAACTTCACATCAATCCCAAGCTAAATCCTTGATGTTCTGGATGCCAAGTCTCAGACTACTCTTTTTTTGAGGGCTTTTTTGAGCGTTAAAACTCAGAAATGAAAGTTTATAATATAAGTGATTATACAATCTGATTAATACGATGCCACTGGGTGCCGCTATAATTTATAATATATTCTTAGAGTATGAATCAAAAAAATAAAAATAACAACACATACAAAATAAAATAATGCTAAAAATGAAAAAAAATATTTCAGGGTTTGTACCACTATGCTAATAGTATGATTCTTCTCTGTTGAAATCTTGCTTTACTGACCCGTTATAGACCTGTTCTTCCAATAATCCTGGTTGCTATTGATTTTTTCACATATCATTCATGAAGAAAAAACCATTAATACTCAACAGTGCAATGTGGTCTAAGGAAATCTAGTTAAAACAGATACTTAGGTCAGGTTAATTTAAGATTCTTTTATCTGTCACTAAAAGACTAATTGGAATTATGAAAGGTCCCGTCAAACTATTAAATATCTGATCCTTGATACCATCTGGAGCACTATTTTCTTTTTTGTGTGAAAACCACTATTTAGTAGTTTAGAGGAAGATATTATTTTGGATTTCTTCTGTTACAATGATGTAAAGTGGCAGTTCCACTAATAAAAGACATCTGTTTAGATAAAATAATCCAGGTAGGGCGCTGTCAGCTGAAAGATATTGTCACCCAATAGTATGAATAGCATTACCCAGTGGTGATTCAGAGGATACTGGACCCAGCAGTCACTGGAGGCTAACCTCTCACAGCTGTAATGTGAGGGAGAAAGTGTATCATCTGTAAGTGAAGTTGAAAGTCTCCAGAGTTTAGCTATGTTAGTATTATCATCTCTGATGTATTTAGAAGTTTTAATTATCTGAGCATGGTATTGACAGATGAAGTAGCCAGTGTTTCAAGCATAGGCTGGTATCAAAACTAGACTTTTTTTCAGAAAAGGTATTTAAACATATGGCTCTTTCTGTATGCTTCATGATGCACCCCCAGATATCTGGCCAACTACTTTTCTCTCACAGGACTGGCTTCCTTCAGAGGTCAGCCACCCCTGTGATGCAGAGCCCTTGACTCTGGACTCAAGATGTACCAAGGCCTCGCCTGGCAGGTAGAGGGTCCCAGGACTGTTTTCTCTTGTGATGGGTTTCCAATTGAAATAGTAAGACAGTAAAAGCATCATTTGCATGCCTGGGAGAATGAATGAAGTTTGAAGGTACTGGTGGGGTTATGTGAGACCTAAAGGATGATCTTTTATCTCTTTTTAGATCTAGCCTGTATTGCTCATTGTAGGGGCTCTGAACTCTCTGGGAAGGAAGGACCAAGAGAGAAAT
The DNA here is from genome assembly GCF_000695815.1 of Acanthisitta chloris. Classification (NCBI taxonomy): domain Eukaryota; kingdom Metazoa; phylum Chordata; class Aves; order Passeriformes; family Acanthisittidae; genus Acanthisitta; species Acanthisitta chloris. Next base: position 112,796 of record NW_008667602.1, on the reverse strand, counting down.
ACTGTCTCAGCTTATATCACTGACAGTACAGCCATTTCCAACAACACTGCTAAGATATAACACTACATGTCTATTTCTTGCATGTATTACATTATTCTGAAACTTAACCATTGGGTTAGAAACTAACTGTCAGGTGAGATTTTATTACAAATATTGGAAACCAAAAGGGCAAGGTCACTAAACTGAGTTCACCTAACTTAAACATGGTTTAACAGAATACTAAGAAAGTGAAAGGGTTTGGAGAAATGAACAAGTCTCTTCTATGATTGCTCTGGTGGACCTAACTTGAGGAATAAATTACACATTTTCCAAGGATTTTGATCCTTTGCCATACGCAAGGCAAACGGCCCTTGAAAATCCAAGACATGTATCCTGCAACTTACATGAATTTGAATACCCATTTCCACTATTAGTATTCTGCATTACTGGTTTGATTGTATTCCATGACTCAAGTTCTTCCTTTAAATACCTGTGCAAATCATTGCATATCTCAGAAAATCTCTGCTGCACATGTGCAAAAGGAGGAACTTTCTGCTTATGCTGAATGGCAGGATAGAAAATCACAACAATTTGCATACTAATAGGGTTGCATGAGTGATGCCTGATATATTTTATTAAAGTAATTCCCATTTTTAACACAAATCAGAAGGACATAAAATTATTTATCAGGATTTTTTCAGTATATTTTCTTTATTTGAATGATTGCATAAAACATTTTAGTTACTTGTATCAAACCTTAATAAGATCCTATAGAAATTAAAACCAGGGTTTGTAAGTGAGATATCAATTAACGTAAGAATCAATTTAATGGTAATTTAAATAACTAACTTATAATTTTTGCATAATGAAGTGGCCTGTGGGCTTGAAGTCCTAATCATGACTAATTAATTTAAAGGATGTTACTTTTTATTATCATTGAAATGTCTGACAGGTGATAAAACATTTAGGGTTGCAGTCGCAAACTTTTTACATCAGCTATAATACAAGGCGACAGGTTATATAAACCCTTTTCCTGAAAAATGAATATTTAAGGAAAATAATGTTAAGCAATTTGGTTCAAATTCATCCATGGTAGAAATGGGTGAGATTCTCATGAAGAAATTATGTCTGCCTCTGTGAAGTCTCACTTTTATCCTATCTTTCAGTAGGAATGGGATTGCAAAATTCTGGGTTCCTTTGCTATATGTACAGAGTCCTATTGAAATGAAAGTATGTATTGTCTAAGACTTCAGCAGGTGACATTTTCAGTCAGATTTTTCTTTCATTTTCCTTCTGTGAATCTGAATAAAATTAAATGATGACAAAATCAAATCATAATCTGTGGGGTCTTTTAAAGAAAATAATGAGTTGGGGTGAAGGCAACTCTAGTTCTCTCCCCCTAAGACAGAATAATTGCAACCTGCAGTATATTTGTAGCCACACCAGTTATGCAAGTGGTCCTTGAATGGTCCTATGGATTCAGTGGCATGGCATTCTGTCATTAGATGTCTGTTGGAGCCCACTCTTTTCCTTCTCCTGCCAATGGATTCCTGCCCTGATGGCACTGAGGCTAAAAAGTTTCTCCTGCCCTGACGGCACCGAGGCTAAAAAGGTTCTTCATGTCCTTCAGTTCTTTTGCTTATAGGAAATCCAGGTTCCAGGAATCTCTAATAGCAGAGGGCAGGTCATAGAGTACATGAGGATAACACATCTCAGAGGACTGTAGTCAGTGTCGGATGGGTTATGGAGTGAGCCTTCAAAGGGCTGCCTAAGATGTGCCAGTCAAAGTGAACCCCAACCCCAAGCCCTCTCCCTGCAGTTAGAAGTTTGTGCTTTTGGGCTTTCTGAATAGTCCGTCAAGGCAGATTTTTCAAAGCAGGTATCAAGTCTCAGTGCCTACAGTAAGGGAATAAAGCTATATGGAAATTGAGACTAGTCTATCTGTAGAAGCTGCAAGTGCAGGGCTGTACTGTACTGTAAGTAGTGCCTATAATCTGAGGAAATCATGTAACTAGATAAGCTGTCAGAAAATTTTCAAGATTTGTGAGCTGTCAGCCAGTTCAGAGACCATGGAAGCAGCTTCCAGGAGTTACAGAGATGCTTCCCATTGTTCTTGAGGAACACCTCATGGGGAACCCAACAAGGAACCTGCATGCAACTTTTTTGTGAGGCTAAAAGACGAAAATTACTATTTGACTTAAGTGAAAACAACTGTTACACCCCTGCACATGAAACTAAGGAATAATAGACAGCATTTCATGTTTCACCAACTAGGAAGGGTGACCTGAATTTTCCCCTATGTCTTTCAGATTACTGAAGAAATGACTGTTTTTTGCTGCTGACAGTGAAGAAATTCTTGATGGCTAGACTGCCACTCAACAAGGAATTCAAAATCCCGCATTTTCATAAGGAAGGTAAATGTGTTCAGAAATTGTTTTTTTCCAAAACCACTAGTCACCTTTCTCTTAGACTACCTTAACTTCAGTAATCCATATTAAAGTTGTTTTTTTAAAGTTAGATGAGACA
>NW_008667602.1:108143-110262 GCF_000695815.1 Acanthisitta chloris | reverse complement strand
CAAAATATTATTTCATATCACAGAATTCAATAACAATAATAAAGGAGAAACTATGTGAACAGGTGAAAATCTAAGAAAAAAATTGAGAAGAAAAATAGACAGGAGCAGGGGAAGGATCAATAATGAAGTGTGTTCTAAAATTACTAGGAAGGACTACAAAGATGAGAAGAGGAAACGTGTAGGACCCATGAGTAAAAAACTGAATGTTAGTCAGTAGCACACATATGGGCCATTTGTACACCAGAAAAAGGACAAAGTAACTACTATACAGACAATTAGGTATGGATGAGTAGGAGGCAAGATCTATATGAAATTCTCTACATCATACCACTTCAAGTTACCTTGTGTGTTGGTTTTGGCTGGGGTAAATTTAATTTTCTTCACAGTGGCTAGTAGGGGTTTGTATTTTGGGTTTGTGCTAAACACAGCGTTGATAATCTAGAGATGTTTTTGTTATTGTTGAGCAGAGCTTACATAGAGCCAAGGCCTCTTCTGCTTTTCATACAGCCATGCTGGCAAGGAGACTGAGATTGCATAGGAAACTGGGAGGACACCCATCTGGGACAGCTGACTCCAACTGACCAAAGGGATATCCCATACTATATGACATCATGCCTAGCATATCAAGTGGGGGGAAGAAGGAGGAAGCTGGGGACATTTGAAGTGATGCCATTTGTCTTCCTAAGTAACCACTGTATATGATTGATGCCATTTGTCTTCCCAAGTAACCACTGTATATGACGGGGCCCTGTTCTCCTGGAGGTGGCTGAATACCTGCCTGCCTGTGGGACGCAGTGAATTAATTCCTTATTTTGCTTTGTTTGCATGCAGGGCTTTTGCTTTTCCCATTAAACTTCTTTATCTCAACCCATGAGTTTTCTAGCTTTTGCCCTTCCGATGCTCTCCCCAATCCTGCTGGAGGGGGAGTGAGAGAGTGGCAGTATGCTACATGGTGGCTGGCTGGGGTTAAACCATGACACGTTGTAAATAAACACTTTTAGCACAATAGATTCCAAAATATAAAATGCCATATATTCACCTACAGTGAAGAGGGAACACACCAGATTCTTTCACATTGCCCTAAATGCATCCAAGACATCCAAGTGAAAATCATATTTTCTTTATAGAAAGATATGCAGCTAATTGTGATCTGTTATTATCATAGAAATTACATGTTTTCTGCTTTAGCTATATTCTGCCAGAGTTAATAATTAAAACACAAACATGTGAAACACTAATTTAACGGCAGACTTTGTAATTACACAAGTACTGTAAATGTTTGTTTTGTAAACGTATGCAAAATTCTTTTGTACATACTGTAATTAGGAGATCATAAAAATCAGAGCCTATCTCAAAAGGAAAAATTGGTCCACTTTTTTTTTTCTGAAACAACTGTAAGTTTGCAGGAGCTATCATCAAAACAGGTTTTCAACACAGCCTCAAAGTATCTACGTATGTAAGTTAGTCAATGCATGTCTACTGCTGGTTCTACAGTTTATTTTTTAGAATATAAAAGCTGTTGTCTCAACCTACTCATAGATGTGGAAAAACCCCACCACATTGGCCTGGCAGTGCTTAGGGGCTCCCTGAGGAAAAGACAGGGCTACCAAACCTGCTGTGAGGTCTGAAGAAAAGTAACTGTGGCTCCAAGACTTTCATTTGACCAGTCATGGGGAAGGATTTGGATTTACATCCTACGGTGACTTTTTCAATAAACAGCTTCAGGTTTTGGAAATCTTTGTTTCCAAAGAACTTGTCCAGCCTACTTTTTTTGTTACATTACCTGGCTAGGTGTCTCTTCTTCTTTGCCTCTCTCATGGCAAGGAGTGTTGGGGGAAACAATGTATGGCAGAAGAGAAATCTAACAGGAAGTAACTCGCAGAAAGAAGGAAAGAAATGTTACAGAAATAAAGGGACTGTGCCACAGGGGAGCAGGACTCAGGCTATGGAAAGCACTGAGGCCAGAAAGGAGAGTGATACACAAGGCAGGTGGTAAGAAGGGGAAAAAGTAGAAGTACTTGAAGATTTGATAGAGAACGGAAAACAGATAAAGTCCTCAGCAAGGCAAGAAGAAAGTGAAATGTGCTTCAAGTTCCTCACCAGCACCTCTTTGCCTTTC
>NW_008667602.1:98604-108133 GCF_000695815.1 Acanthisitta chloris | reverse complement strand
CTGCTGAAAAACTGGCAGCTTGGGTGACCTGACAAGCTCCCCTTCACACACCCCAGTCCCCTTTCTCCCAGGCAACTACTTTCATTTTCCTTTTGTCACTCTGTTGTGGGTTTTTTTGATGTTGGTTTTGGTTTGGTTTGGTTTTTGAACCTTTATATTCTTGCAGTTGGACTTCTTTATTTTATTTTACAACAGGGATGTTGTTTGACCAAAATACTTTTTAAAAAGAAATGCAGGATGGAAGAGCTGGACTTGTAGCCCTGGGAATTTTTATCATCACTGGATGTTACCCGCAACTTCTTCATTTCTCATCATGCTCAGCATTTTCTTTTCATCTGAGAGTCAAATCTCTGTAAAGCGCAGGCGTTGGGCTGATTTTTTCTTCTTGCCTTTTACACACCTCCCCAGAGGATGTTGCTGCTAACTCTTTTTTCCCAGCAGGACTCTCCAGGCTCTAGAAACAGCCCTCTCTGGGTGAAGAAACTCTGGGCCTCCAGAGCCCAACTATCGCCCACCCTGTTGTTATTTTAAAACATTACCCTACTTTGTAATTCAAAAGGGACAACCTTTGGACACTGTTCTAATGCATAATTAGGCTTAAGTGAACCATTTCGGGGTTTTTTATGTTTTGGGTTTTTTTTATTCAGATCACCCTGCCTTCAACTAGAACCATCACCTCCCCTTCAAAGACTGTTTGAAAGCCATCTCTGTCAACACACTTCTCAAATCGGCATCCGAACAACCAGACAAGCTGCTTCTATTGACTTCTGCTGCTGTTTCAGCACATAAAACATCTTCTCATTTTGTACCCCGTCTTCACCTGCTCTTGTAATCATGTAGCCTCATTTCAATGTTTCCTTTGAAATCCACTCAATCATCAGTAGCTGAAATTTTTTCTGAAATCCATCCATGCATAGTTCATGTGTCCTGGTGAGTCTCCTCATTGATGCTTATCTCAGCACTGCTTTCATTGAACTAGACTTCTACATTCACACCAAAACTGCTCTGAAGGTATACATACATACATATAGGCAGTCCTGCAAAGTGAAAAAAAAATCCAAAAGGACGTACTGCGAATATACCCACTTCTGATTCTCTAAGGTCCAGACACTGCAGCAGAGCATATGTGTTCAGATCTACATAGGTAAAAGAACACCAAATGCAGGCAAATCTCTCTATTCTTATTGAGACAGGCATCAAAACTATACAGACACTTGGATTTACTTATGCATTTTCGTTGTGCCCTGGTCTTTTTCTAATGATTCCCTATTTTCTGTTTTGATTTTGTTCATTTGTTTGTTTCTAACAGCTACTGTGTGTTAGGCTAATGTCTTCTTAGAATTACCTATTATGACTTTGGGATTTCTTTACTGTGTGGTAACAGCTTAGAGCCCAATACCATGTTTGTAAAATTAAGCTTGTTTTTCCCCAACTGGATTACTCTGCATTTATTAGCACTGAATTTCATCTCCCATTTTACTACCCAATTACTCAATACTGTGAGATCCTTCCACAGCTCTTCAGAGCCAGCTTTCATTTTTACTACACTGAATAATTTAACATCATCAAGCTTTATCAGTCTCTACCACCTTTTCTAGATCCTGTATGAATATCCTGAATTGGACAAGCTTTAGCATAGGTCTCTTTAGGGTGCACTATTTTCCTCCTCTAACAACCATTTATTCATTTTTTTTTACTATCTATTAAGAAGACATTTATCTGTGTGTTGGTTGCAAGAAGTTTTTACAAGAAATGCTAGTGAAGATTGGTGAAGACTCTGTAACCTCAGGAACCTCAGAAGACTGTATCCTTGTGCACATGCTAAATGACTCTCAAGTAAATTACCTGAGACACAGGTTCCCAGTGCAAAAGCCGTATTAATGCTTCTGTCTATATTGGTCAAACTGCTGATTAATTTCTTTTATGATAATTTCTACACAACTTCACAGCCTGGCCATTAAACTTGCAGAGCATTCAGGAGACTGTTTTAAAAACTGCCATCATATTTGTAACTTTCCTTTCCAGAGGTACAGAAGAAGCCCTAAGAGATGAGTCATAGTCTGTAAACAGAAAATCAAGACTTTTATGGCACAGTTGCATCATAATGTGTATCTGCACACATATAATCTCCATCTGAAGATTTATTGTTCTGAATATCAACACATCAACACATTTTGTGACATTTTGATTTCAGGCAGACACTATGAAGGTGTTCCCCATGAAGGTTCTAGCATTGAAACCTCCTTACAGTGAACACAAATGCAAATAAATTCTTCAGCTTTCCAGGGGCAGCCAGGATTCTGATGATTCCTGTGAGTGTTAGTTGCACACTCTGATCAGCTATTGGTCCCTGAGATCCCCGAGATCAACAGAAAGGCTTTTTAGTCCTGAAATATTGGGCAAAAAAAGTAGTGGTGATTAATTTTAATAGGTTTATCAAACTTCCCTTACTTGCTGCTATATTATACCAGCCCTCCCTTGATCTCTCTGGGGTCTCACAGAATGCTTCTGCCCCAGATGCAGTGAACATCCAGATCTGTGACACTTGCAAGCATTACCTTTTGATTATCTACATCACCTTACAACTCGATCCAAAGGCATCCAGTGAATTAGCAGCTAAGAATGGATCTGAAGATTTCTCTGGGAGATTTTAGGATCAGCTGGGTGACTAAGGTGGTCCCATGGGTCTATCAGCAGAGGGTCCCTCATGCTTAGCTCGTGATCTGTTTCCCAGTTCATCCCTTTTTCTTCTCTAAGCTGTGTTGCTGCTTATCCTTTACTATCTGTCTTTGCAGTAGGCAGTTTTAACAGAGGAATCTAAAAAAAAAAGGAGGACACTTCACAACATAGAGAGAAAACAAAGCACAAAATATTGCCTTTAAAAAAACAGGCTAAACAGAGCTTATAGTTTAGGCCACCTCTGCCTTGCCATGTGCTGCAGGCGGAGAGGATATATGGCAGATCCTACATGTGCACATACCTTCTACTGAGAACAGCTTCCATGTTTACACCATACACTATGGCCAGACCAAGCCCCTTGCATTGAACTGTCAGACCATTATGGCTGGGTTTAAATTCTTACCTTTGTGAAAATATTTTTGTGAAAATATCCACTGTTATATTTCTTCATGCGTGAACTTGAGGAACTTCCTAATGTCTTAATGTCAAGCACCTTGGAGAAACATCACTTTTGCTACCCACCATTTCCTGCATGTATTTTTCCACTGTAAGGTAAAATTGCAGCAATTGTGTTTAAATTTGATACTGGGAAGCACCATCTTTTTGATAACTTTTTCAGACATTTACCAGAGAAAGAGCAAGGGGGGGAAAAAAAAGAAGAAAAAAAATGAAGGCAAAAATTATTATTGGAAAGGGCTGTTTCAATACTTTTTTTCATTCCTATCTTTTGCCCCAAAGAACATATCATAGCCCCAGAGATAAAAAAGGAAAACATAATAAGGGTTAGAAATGCCTGCCTGCAGGAAAAGAAGGAAATGAAAGAAAGAACAGCAATTTGCCACTTTTGTTGTCTCCCTTTGCCAAAAAGAAAAAAGAAAAGTCCTCCTCTGGAGGGCATACTAGGTCAAAGAGGCCAGTAAAAATTCAGCCAGTCAGTAATGATAAAGCTATTAAAAAACAAGACACAAAAATAGAAGGGGGTGTCTGCTTTTTAGCATATCTCAGTTATATCACCTGCTTCTTTCACTGGTTCTGCTTCCATCTTCTTCTCTACAGCTTTCATCCATCTGCTGTAGGCTGCTTTTGCCTTTGCAGTTTCTCCGAAACTGGACTCACTGTCCAAGTTCCAAGGCACCAGACAAGTTTCTGTTTCACTGCATATTTGCTGCCATGTATCTCAACTCCATTTTTACACAAGATGAGTTAGCTCAGCACTCTCATATTTTCAGAAGCAATACTCTATAGAATGAAAGTATTTCTTTTACTATCATGTGACTTTTTAATCTGTGTTGTATTCATGAAAATGTTCATGGGGAAAAACCCCACAGTAATCTTAAAAGAATACCTTTTAACTGAATATGCCAGGCCTCTCTACAGGGGATTTGTTTAGGAATCAGAGCCTTCTATAGCCCTTCATGTCAGATGATACTCAGCTAAGGTGCACTACATGAAACAGGAGTTCAGTTTTTCTCTCATCAGCAACATACACAGCAATTGATAGCTGAGGCAGTTTGTGAACATAATAGAGCCCCAAGAGTGATTTTAAGCTTGTATTCACTACATGGCCATCTGCTGTTATTTCAAATAGAAGTTTTATTAACTTTTCCATTTTAACCTTAGTATTTCTACAAAGGTCACAATTAAATATTAACACTTCAACTTGCACAAAAATTAATCATTCCTTTTCTACTAATAACACTTGGTCTTTGCTTCTGAACATGTCATGAATGTGATAAAGAAAGTGCTAGAGTGCAAGGGAGGTTTCATCAGCAATCTGGTCAGTGAGGTTAGAAAATTTGTGTATCATTTCTTTCTCTCAAGCGAAGAGTAATTAGAATGTTTTGTGATGAGAAAAAAAACATGCACATTTTAATCTTCATATGCACATTCCATTTTGCAAGTACAGAGCAGGTCTCTTTCTGAGCACATTATGAACTAGAATTAAGATGTTGGAACTACTAAAGTTGACACATCCAGAAATGGTTCACTTTAAGTTGAAATGCTAAATAGGATAAACACCTGAGGAATCAGGTTTGAAGCACTGTTCACATCTGGAGCACTTATTAGCTAATGTATTTTAAAGTATGCAAATGTTTGGGAATGTAGTGTAACAAATAGATAATAAAAATTCAGAAAGAAGCATCATAACTTTGAAGAGACCAGTCTTAAATGCCCAGTTTAAGCTTTCTTGCATATGATTCAAACTTCTGGGAATTTCTATTTGCTTTTTAGACAGAAACCATGAAGCCTATAAACACATCCGATTCTGAAAAGGCCAATGTTGGCATATTATGAAATCATGGATTTTATTGTTTCTTAAACTGGTGACCTTGAAATAACTTCTTATTCATGAAACATAGGTTAGGGGATTCCACAACACAGGGAAGATATTCTGAAAACATGGAGCAAACTAAACAGTGGAGGGTGTACTGCAATGACTCTTGGATATCAGAAGATAATTTTATCAGCATAACTCGTGTAGGAAAAACACAAGGACAGGACTTACAGCAATCATATCCTCTGAAAGGTAGCATCTCTGATGCTTGAAGTCATAGTTTTGCAGCATTAGCACATCTTTCAGCATTGAAGACAACAAAAACTAGTGAAAAGGACCCATAATCAGTCTCCCAAAGGCAAACTAACTGTGAGGAGAAGTAAAAGTAGGTAATACTGAGTGGGAAATTGCAGTGCATCAGTATTGCAGTGCATCTTAGGTTCACTACATAATACTTGGGACTGTGAGAAATGTTTGAAACCTTCTTAGTATTATCCTTATCAAAGAGAGCTGAGTTAAGCCAGTAAAGACTTTTTAGAAATCCATCTTCACATGCATGTCTTATGTGAAAAAAAAACACAAACCCCTCCAAAATATCCTAACCATCTTTGAAATATTTAGAAAATGTGGAGCTGGTAGTGACAATTAAACAAAACCAAGCACAACACTTAACATAGCACAGTGCAAGAGATATGGCTTGGTATGGAAGTAAATTCCAGAAAAAATAATCCAGTAAAGTTCATTTTATGTATTACAGCCACCTGGACTGCAGGATACCATGATATACTGCAAAGACTTATACTGAGTTAATCTGAATCCTGGTAAGGACCTGAAGGACACTGGAAAGCACTGTGGTACTACAAGGAATATATTGTTTACCAGATTAGAGAATTTTCCCCCCAGTGGAAAATCTACCAAACCCAGACATTTTCTGTGGAATTTTCTGTATTGGTAATATCATTTGCTTTCTGAAACAAAAATAACTTGTCAGGAAGATTTTGAACAGCCTACATTTTGAACATGTAATCCACTGCATTTCTCTTCATGATAACTTGGTCATACTTCCAAGGTATTACTTTTCTGAAGAGGAAGTCAGCCGTGTCAACATGCTGGGGAGAAGGAAAAAAAAGGAGATGGTACTACTCTGATGCTGCAAATACTGAGTAGCTGTAGTTCTCATTTTGCTTCATAAGCAAACAACAAAGCCAGTGCAATGAATGCACTAAGTTTATTTACTGAGCATGAAGGGACTCCCTGTTAGCTGTAAGCAGCAGCAAGTTTGTCCAAGCAGAGTGTGAAGTGCTGAGTCTGTATCCTCACAGAGGACATCCATGATCCCCATCTGGATCTGGCTGTCTGGTTGCACATGCCTTCCCAGGTTAATTGTCTGGCAGCTCTGATGTTTTGAACAGGCACAGCACTACCCAAGTACTGGTTTTATGCTTCAAATTCTGCAGTTAATTCATCTGATGCTGTCTCAGATATATCTGTAAATAGGGAAGAGATCTCTCTTTTGCTTACATTTCAAGGGAAAAGAACAGTAAAATACAAATGATTTCCAGACAAATACCAAGATGTAGATTATTTTGCAAACTCTATCTCCTGCTGCAATGAAAAAAAACCCTTTCTATGGAAAGGCGATACTAGGAAAGTAATGAAACAGTCTCTGTCACAGGTTTTAACCATTGTCATTGGGTATTCTGTGAGGCCTGCAAAAAGACAAACTTGACTGACATCCATCCTTGTTACTTACTACATACATATTATCTCATGTAGAGTTTCACTAAGGCTGCTGAAACTAGAATCAATCTAAGGTCTCTTTGCGTTCACTGGAGAAATGCTGTCCTAAATCATCCCCTGGAAACATCTAGGTGTTTTCTCTGACTTCACAGAATGTTGAAGGCAGGTCTAAGTCCTAATTTAGACTCCCAGTCAGGTACGTAACATTAGATAACTGAGTATGAGTCTCATTTGAGTTTGAAGTTAACATCACAATAAGGTGAACAATGCATTTAATAAAGGTATTGGGAAAAATAAATGGAGATTTACCATTTAAATATAAGTATTAAGAAGTCAGATCAGTGGAAAAAATCTCTTTTGCTTTATGAAGAAAATATTCAGTGACCGTGAAGACATGATGTTCTTCTACACAAAACATCTTTAAGTCCCACATGCAAAACACCATGCTGCTATTGTTTAACAAACTCACACACTTTGAGGATATGTGTACATCACCATTGCTTCTGCACCCTTACTGCATGGGGGCCTGTTATGCAGCACTCCCAATGTTCAACAGCACATGGCCTCTAAACCTACGTGCTCCTGCATGACTGTACTACAAATTTTCATATACTATAGCAAATTCAGTATCATTTTTTTACATTTTAAACCCACTTTTATTTAGGAATTTTCTATACAAGGCACCTAATATATAAATGACCAGGATAGAGGGTCCTAGTTGGCAGAGCCCTCAGAGTGCTTTGCAGTCTTATGCTTTTTTCAATTCCTCAGGCTCTTTGGTCAGCTTTCCCAATGGTTCTATTGACCTTGACTACAGACCATTCCCTGTGGATCACCAGTAATCTGCCTAAAAAGATAGGGCCTTCAGGCTACACAATTGCTATCTTTGAAATCCTGAGGATACTGTGGCTTGGGGATTGGGAGCATATGGAAAAGTCTAAGAGGTCTGTTTTTGCCAATTTTTCTTCTCTCTGACCATAGCTTCATAGTCATTACAGTCTGATGTAAATTCACATTGCCATTAAGGTCCTTCCCTCTATCCTCAGCTACTCCTTTCTGCTAAATCCACAGTGCCTCCACTAGCCTTTGCACAGCTGTTCAGAGAACTGGGTAGTGTTGAGAACTAACCTGAGAGCTAACCTGATCAGCTCGGAGTCCTGGTGTCCTGTGCAGCCCTTTCACATAGGACACACCTTTATGACAGATATAAGTAATGTATATACAACTCTGCAAACTTATCCTTCAACTAAACTGTGCTTTAAAATGTCATTATACAATTCTGGTAGAGAAAGGAAAGGAGCCTTAACACCACCATTTAAACTCTTCCTGCCCCTAATCTTTATTTCCATTTGGAAAACAACACCAGTAATTTAAATATAAATTACATAGGTTGGATAGCATTCTATAGTTGTTGTCAGACCTATTAAAGAGACTGATCTGAATGACTAAATAAGCTTCATCTTTGAGTCACAAGCAACTGTTAGCAACATGTAAATACAGATGCATAAAATACATAAAATGCAAGGGCTCTCCTTTTGTTCACTAACTCCTGCTGTCACAACACAGACATGCATTTCCTTCTCTCTTAGACATGCAGCATTCATTCCACTCCTGAATCAAGGATTTGAATGGTGCAAGCTTTTATAATTGGGATTTCCTTAAAAATATTGAACATTTTTACTATTAACTGCTATCTTTAAAATCCTAGGGCAACATTCCAAGAGCTTTGATTTGCCCCCAAATGATTTGGTTCCCAGAATGTTTCAATTTCTGGATTTAGCAACCCTGAGCTGTGGTGCAGAAAAATATGTTTTAAAAAATCTTTGAAGCTAAGTGGAGAGAAGAGCCCAGTAGCCAGCTAGAAATTGCAGCACACATTATTTTATTTTTTCCAGCATCAGGATTCCAGCCCAGCAGGCATACAAACATCCAGTGTGTGCCAGAAAACACAACAAATGAACTAGATATCAGGATTTAACTTTTTCTAATAATAAAAAGGCAGAGAAAATGTGGCTGCTGATGTTAGTTTGGTAATTATCATCTTCCATATTATCTGTCTGTTTTTTTCTCATTGCAGCCTACCAAACTCTACTTTCGAGTTTACACCCCTAGCCACAGGTAAACCTGTGTGAGTACTATAAAGACTTAAATAAAGGCAGTTTTCTTTCTATGCCCATCTCCTCATCTTCAGCAAAGGGAGTAAACCCTTAAACTAACAGTAGCTGTGTGCCAAGTATCTCAGTTTTGAAGTCTTGTTTTCCTAGTTTATGTGCTGGCAAGAAACTCAAGGGGACGGGAGAGTTTATGCTTAGTCCTGGAGGAATCTGGATGACTATCCAGCAACTCCCACCAGCTAAGAGGTGATGTTGATATTTCCTGAAAAGTCTTTCTGGGAATAGAATGACCATATTATAGCAATTGTAACCACTATCTGGTGGATTTCTAGGAAGGTACATTAGGTCCAGTCTTATTTAACTTTTTCATTAATGAGTTGGAAGTGAAAGTAACTAGCCTGTAATTACATTTGCTGATACCAAATTGAAAAGAGTTTCAAACTTCACTGGGGACAGAGAAATAATGCAGGGGGACTTACAATATAGATATAGGCAGAAAAGCAATTGTAACCACTATCTGGTGGATTTCTAGGAAGGTACATTAGGTCCAGTCTTATTTAACTTTTTCATTAATGAGTTGGAAGTGAAAGTAACTAGCCTGTAATTACATTTGCTGATACCAAATTGAAAAGAGTTTCAAACTTCACTGGGGACAGAGAAATAATGCAGGGGGACTTACAATATAGATATAGGCAGAAAAATTGCAAAATGGAAGGATGGG
>NW_008667602.1:76967-98588 GCF_000695815.1 Acanthisitta chloris | reverse complement strand
GGAAAGGAAATAGAATACAATTTTAATTATTTTTTTTAATTGATATGTGTTCCTATCCATTAATTTGCTTTGCATCACGTCCAGACAAACACTAGTGCCAGATATTGAGTAGCCAGTCAAATACTATAATTAGGTATTTGGAAGATACCCAATAAGAATATGAAGGAACTGCAGGGTGGGAATCAGGGATCTGTGACTATGAGGACAGTTTTTGGGTTCACTGTATCTGGGAAGCAGCTTCACAAGCAACAGATGTGCTTTGCTCTTGATATGGTTTGAGAAGCCCTCGCCTTCAGCCTCTAGCAGAGAGGTGTTTGGTAAAGGTGTATGGACCTGTACTGGTAAATCTGGGGACCAAGAGGTGGCTGATTTGCTCTTTAAAGAGAAGTGAACCCATTTTGTTCACCTGATTAATGCAGAAAATGAGGGAGATTATTTTTTTTTAATTCTCCCTTAGTCTTTACATAATATGACCCTTGTCCAGTGGTGAGATGATTTTTTTCTCTTTTACTTAGGAATTTTTGGTGACTTAAGTGGTAGAAAAATATACACCTATATGTGCCCATTTGCACATGAAGAAGTAAACCAGTTAACTGTTCACTATGGAAAGCCTTCACCATGTTGCTAATAAAGGCACAAGATGTCAGAAGGCAGAGCAAGCACTGTATGTTAAAATATTAATGTTAGTAAACATTGATTTGTTTAGATTTAATATAGAGGATTAAGGAACGAGGAATGAAGAAATGGACATCAGGTAGTGCCCCAAGGTAAAATGCAGCTTCGTAGTTATGAAAATTTAATTTGACTGCATTGGGAATAATTGCTCCTGTTTGATAGCAGGCCTATGCCAGCAAGATAACAGTCACTCAAATGGACATCACCCTGTGTACACTAAGCAACTGCATAATATTCTCAGTTGGAGAATGGTGTTGTATCCCATTGGTATAGGAGAACCATGCAGCTGAAAAAAGCAGTAAATCAGTCTCAATAATGTTCTAGTGCAATATTATTTCTCTAATGCAGCTTCCTTTTGTTCCCACATAAAAGTCTGCCTAAAAGTCAGAAAATTGTTCTTCTCAAAGTGGAAAATCTATTTCATCATTAAAAAACCAAGCCCATTTAGGTTCTCCTTCTCTCCTCTCCTCTCCTCTCCTCTCCTCTCCAGTATAATAATGTAAAAGCTCTTAAAAAGAGTGTTGATTATATCTATATATTAAACAAATAAATTCTGATTATGTTCAATGTAGGATATTTTGACATTTCCAGGGCAGGATAGAATGGCATTAATAAAGCAAAGGAACTAAATCCTTATGCTTAATCTGCCATATTCTCTGGTTTTTAAATTTGCTGCTAGCTCCCAAAAAAAGGCAGACAGCTCTGAGATAGAGCAGAGAATAAGTGAGCAAGGACCTAGCATCCCAGCTGACTTGCAGTAGCAAATGTACTTATTCACTGTCTGAATTTCCTATAACACTTATTTTCATTCATCCTTTTCCTCTTCTGTTTTCCACAACACTTCATGACTACTGAGAAAATGTCATTAATAACTGATACAAAGAATCACACATGAGCATATAGATAAACTGGGGATGACAAAATATCAACTTGCAGCTGCTCAATTGAAAGCCGTATCTACACAACGGGTAATTACTTCTAATTTAATTAGGACTCCTGGTATTGTTTCTATCTCATAGATTACATTATAACATGTAATGTGTTAAAGCAGGAAGAAGAGCTGTGAGAAGACTCTGAAAATATTACCTATTTTGTCTAGAAATACCATACTTCAACACCCCTTTAGGCACTTACTGCTCATTCTCAGTGATCAGCTCTCTTGTCCTGCTCTTTTTTAGCACTTTGCTACAATCAGAAAAGTCAAGTAATATGATTTGAAAATATGCATTTCAGCTTTGTAGAAGTAACAAAAATTGACATATATATATTGGACAAAATTTTCACTGATTTTGTGCTCCAGAAAATGCAAATTATTAAAACAAACTTCAGTTAACTAGCTGAAGAGTACATCACGCTCAAAGAGCAAAATATATGATTTATACAAATCCCTTCCAAGATTAAAATCATGTTCTGTGAAATATGATGGGGCAAACTTTCTACTGGTGTATCTGGGAATAGTTCCTTCATCTTCACTTATGCCACCAGAGAATGTATCAGCTCTTAGGATGACAGTAAACTGAATGAATAAAAAAATAGCCCTCAAAACCTGAAAAAAATTTAGAACTATTTATGTAACTAGACAGATTTCAGTGCTGTAACTCTGGCTTTACACAGTATGATAGTCCTTCAATCTATTATGATACAACTGATTATTTTTTTGATGGAACCTGGTTCTGTACTCACAATGCAGCCTCTTATTTTAACATATAACAAACTCCATAATTTTTGTCAATGATTCTCTATTATGTAGCCATTTGATTTCTATTTATCATCAAATCCCAATAAACATATTCAGCCTGAAGTGTAAATATTCTTTCTTTATTATTTTATTGCTTTGGACAAACAGATCTATTGAAATAATTCCTGCAGGTTCAAGCTAGTATCTGGCCCATCTGTTTCTCCTCTGCTCCCCACTCCTATCCACCAGCATTTAACATCATCCTGCATTGTCAGTGCAGGACAAACCAGGGAGGAGAGGCTGTGTTTGTGGTAGATTATCAGCCCAGTTTACTATCCACTTTATATCTCATTTCCACTCTCCCTATGATTATGCCATGTGAAAAACCCCAAAAGCATTTCTTTCTATATTGCTCAGTGTTGGTGGCATTGGCTTCAAAAGTGCCTTTGTCTTTACTGCTAATGCTAGAAATACCTTTGGGGCTGATTTTACTCATGTAACAACCTGAATTTTCCTCACTTTGTGCAATCAAATAAAAGTGAACCTGATACTAGTGTTCCAGGTTTACAAGAATAAATATATATTTCCTATAATATGGTAAATCCTATAATATGATCAAATTCTGACCTTGAAAAAAATTTTTTTCATATGACTTCGACTGAAAATTAGGGTAACATGCAATTTAGACATGAAGAACCATAGTCAAGCCCCCAGGGTTTCACTGATGGCTCTTTCAGTAAATTGTTCTGTGTATTGAGCAGGTTCAGTTCTCAAAGGCTGGTGCATATGTCTAGTGCTTAATAAAATCCCTCATAGCATATATGGCAAACATTATGTGTAACCTGAAAAATGATGGTATGGAAACATCATCACACTGAAATGAATAGCTAAATAAAAATGAACTTCAGGAATGATCTGAACAAAATTTTTCTTTCAATTGTTCAAATTGAAACAGCCATAAATCCTCCTCACTGCCCCTGCCCCCGAAAAGAAAACTCCATATAAAAACAATTACACAAACAAAAAACCAGCTGTCAACTGCTACACTTCATGTACTTTCTACTAAAATGATTAATCCTCTGAGAATTGCTTTGTGAATTTTCTCTGAACTTAAGTACATGATTCATGCACCTTGGCAATCCTGTCCTGAATCTGACATTTTGTTCCTGGAGTCACTCATACCACTTGTGGCATAATACCTAATATTATTCCTGATAAAAAAAGCAATATTTTTTATACACTTGTAAAAGTATGAGTGATTAATTCTTTCCATTTGGACACTTTAAAAATAACCAAATAGCAGGACACTAAGGGATGTGAATTCCAGAACATCCTGATGAAGGATGCTATCCTTCCCTGAGATGAGTGTGTTGAAGGACTGATAAACTCCCTGCAAACAGGAGATAACTGACAAACTTAGACCTTTCAGAGCTGTGCTGGCATCACAAGACATCATAATTCTTCAGAGACTAAGACTAATTAACAGAAAGAGATGAAGACCCAGGGCCCAGGTTTAATAGGAAGTTCAGAGCCACTTCGCTGAGTCTGAACCCAAATGTCATCAGTAAATTCTTAAAAGCTGGTCTTGGCAAGAGTTATGGCACTCAGAGGTTTGGAGACATTTTCCTTCTCCTACAGTTTAAATCTGTTTCTGTTTAAATCCTGGCTAGTGGAGGTATTCCAGAAGGTGACAATAGGTTGGTCTCTCTACCCTGACTGTTTTTGCATAAACCAAGCTCATCGTTGATGGGAACATTGAAATTTTCTGGAAAACATGACTGTTTTGCTTAAGAGGAGGAAAATGAACAAGATTTGAAAGGACTGTTAATGATACCTATTTGTAGTCCCCTCTGTGGCAAGCATTTAATTATATCAAGGGAGAACATCATACATGTAATAAATGTACAAAACTTCATTTCAGTATGAATCTATGCAAATAGACTGAAACTATTTGCATAGAATCATAGAATAGCTTGAGTTGGAAGTGATCTATAAAGACCAACGAGTCCAACTCCCTCCTCCTCACAGTGCTACCTAAATTAAACCATATATGCTGCATAGCTAGCACTATTTTGTATCTTGGTACAAACTACATGCTCTTGTCTTGGGGAGTAGTCTGCTCTTCAGCAGAAGATGCATTCACTCCTCTCAACTCATCCATTTATTTCTCTCAGGTTCGGTCCAAACTACGCACACTCAGATTTGCTCCTTGGCATTTTTCTCACAATTATTTCCTTTGAGGTGAAACTCATGTGGCCTTGTATGTTGTTTCTAAGACAAAAGGAGACTGTACTGGAGTCCAAGTCTGCTTCTGTGTACCTACAAGTACTCTGCCTGTTTCATGCCTTGCCACTACCCATAGAATGCATCACATTTGCAGCATGCTGCTATAAACACCATGTCATAGGCCGTGACAGAACTGTCACATCTTAGTCACTTCAAATTGAAAATAAGTTTATATTTTAGAGTACATTTCAGAGGGGTGCCTATGACCCGAATATATCTGGAGCAAGCATTGCATATCATGTTTGGAGGGCAGTGGGCGTAGGTCAGTGTGGGAGATACTTCATACCATTTGGTCTGTAGGTCAGGGACTATTCCTACAACACTGTAGATACAGTCAGAAATTATGAAACACTAAAGCAAATCTATCTTGTCTTTTACTTAATTAGTTGATGCTCCTTAACATTAATGAAAGTCATGTTCAGGAAGGCCATTGGCTTTGTCTACATTAGCAGGTAAAGCCACAGGAATGGCTCTGTATTGCAAAAGTTTTTTCAAGTGCAGTGTCTATGTTGTGTTTCAGGATGAGCTAGCTCCAGCCTTCCCTGACCAGAACACACTTCAGTGGCTGGACAATACCAGGTGTAGTCCTTTTACAACTTTGCCTTGTTAGTTTTCTCCAAAGGGAATTCAGCCTTTATGCTTTGAGACCTCTCTGCAATGTTGACCTTGGGCCTGGGCAGGGAATTCTCCTAAAAAACACATTCACTAAACAAGAATGGAAAGATGTGCCTATGGCATGAGCCTCAGTAAAAACGGCAATAAACCAGCCTATGACAAACTGTGGTCAGTTAACCTTAGCTAACAGTCAAACCACAATGGGTCAGGGGAAGAAAATAGGAGAAAGCTTGTGGGTTGAGATAAAGGCTTATCAATTATTGTTGAGACCAAAACAGGACTGGACTTGTGGAAAAATAAATTTAGTTTATTGCCAATTAAAATATATTTGGGAAATAATCACTGCTGTTTTTACCTTTGCTACTTGGCCATGTTCATTTTGAAAAGTAATCGTGATCCCATTCCTGTGGCATATAATTTCTTCCTATCCTTATTTCAAATCTTTCCAGGCAGACTATTGAAATGAATGAGGAAGAGATGTCTCTAGCTGTAATGATAGCTAATCTTATAGCCATGATCGAGGTGTCACAAACATTACTGATCAAAACAGACGTTAATACTTTTTATCAATTGTTTTTTGCTACCATGAATCACAAAGTTCTGAGGCTTCTCTCTCTCTGAATAAATGAATGATATACTGACTTTACCGCAGCTCTCTGAAAGACTTCATAGAAATTGATAGGTAATTGTTCTTCATTCTTGAGGTTTTAATTCTTTAGCCTTTCTTACTGAATTCCCATTTAAAACTGGTGAGATGGCCAAAATTCCAGTCTGTGCATTATACCCAAGAGCATATCTTCAACAAAAGGAGTCCAGGTATTTCTACAGCAGAATATCTGTAAAAAAATGAACGAACAAACACCAAAATAAAATTGTCCAGAGGTAAGTTTAGGTAAGATGAAGGAAATATTTGGAGGAAGAAGAAAACAACTAACAACAAAAATATACACATTTCTAGTGAACAAGGTCAATCAAAGTCTCGGGAACCCCATAATTCTTGAATTTTAAAGTATATAAAAAATCTGCAATAACACAAAACCTGATAGTATTGCAAAAACAAAATCTCTCTTTATCTGAATTTGTTATACAGAGGTTATTATTAGTATTTATCATTTATCTAACACTGGGCAAGTGAGACATACCCTCCTTATCTGAAGACTAAAAGATATGAAAATATAAGATCCTGGAACAGAGGGGTTTAGCAAAAAAATAAAAGTAAAATTAGCAGCGGTCGTCTAGAGATCTCCTAAGGGAAAAAAAAATGTCAGAATGTGATGTTATACATAGTTTTTCACTTCAGTATTTTGCATTTTTGCACCCAAGACTAGCTTAGAACTCCAGACGGTTCTCTGAGGAGTAATCATTAAGATGCATGTTGGAGTAGCATTAATTATGGAAAACAAAAGCTCTGGCCATCAAGTAGTTTCCAACTCCTAAATAATTATATCTCTCAACCATTTGCAAACTGCTAACATTGATCATATCAGAACAAATCTACTCCAGTGTGGTTACCAATACAAATTTCACATGGGAATGAAAAGGATGCAAAAGAAATACTCGTACTTCAGGGGATTGGCTTCTGATTGGCATGCTGGGTATGAAGACTGCCAAAACCAGAAAATCTCAGGACAATATGCAAAAACTATGAGTGCTTTGATTTTGTCCCTCACACAGCAATAAGGAAAGCATTAAGAATGTATAGTACCACAATAACATAATTCTTAAAAATAAAACTATGTTGAAGACAGAACTCAATCTCTAAGATTGTAATTTATATCCAGTCCATAACCCCTGGGGAATTTTCTGGGGGGGACTTGTTATCATCCCAATTTTTATGATTTGCAACTTGTCTTTATTCAGCCTTCAAAGGAAAACTTGAATGGAAATTCAATGCATCTTGCAAAACATTACTAATAGCCATCCCACGTATATATAATTTTAGACTATTGCTAGGTCAGGTAAAATTATCCTAACCTCATGATGTTCTTCAAGACTTTCCAGAAATCATGCTGCTCAGACAAGTTGCAAGAAATGATTTACTTTTAATGCCAGAGAAAGCCATTGAACTGTTGTCCCTCAGAGAAAACTGACTCCTGAAACACCAAGCCTGTCTTCAAGACAACTAATTTCATGCTGTATCCTGACTATATGTTGCAGGGACTTCCTTTTAAAGAATTGGGATGGTTGGAAGATGTGCTGGTTTGAGCTGAAGTAGAGTTAACTTTCTTCACAGAGGCTAGTATGGAGCTATGTTTGGGTTTTGTGCAGAACACAGAGTTGATAATGCAGAGATGTTTTTGTTATTGCTGAGCAGAGCTTACACAGAGTCAAGGCCTTTACTGCGACCCGTACTGCCACACTGGCAAGGAAGTTGGGAATGCATGGGAGATTGGGAGGAGACACAGCTGGGACAGGTGACCCAAACTGACCAAAGGGATATTCCATACCATATGAGATCATGCTCAGTATATAAGGTGGCAGGAAGAAGGAGGAAGGGGGGACATCTGGAGTGATGACGTTTGTCTTCCCAAGGAACCGTTACGTGTGATGGGCCCTGCTCTCCTGGAGATGGCTAAACACCTCCTGTCTGTGGGAAGCAGTGAATTAATTCCTTGTTTTGCTTTGCTTGTGTGTGCAGCTTTTGCTTTCTCCATTAAACTGTCTTTATCTCAACCCATGAGTTTTTGTAGCTTTTACCCTTCTGATTTGCTCCCCATCCCATGGGTGAGGGAGTGAGTGAGTGGCTGTGTGGTTCTTGGCTGCTGGCTGGGGTTAAACCAGGACAGAAGAATAACCAAAAAAGCTAATTACTCTATAAAAGGCATTCAAAACAAGAAGCTGAAATAGTAAATATACTTAGAAGAAAAGCTGGAAGAAGTCTGAAAAACTTGTGTTTAGAGAGTTGTTTCCCAGACAAGCTTTAAAGTTATTGGGTAAGGGAGTAATTGTGGAAAACACAGGGAAGAAATCCAATCCTGGGAAGAAAATCAGTTTTAGAGGCAGGAGGCCCTGATATAGGAAATGGGTGAAGAGACATTAAAATGTCAATAAAGACTCTTCTGGGTAAGATAGCTCAGCTAAAATCATTCACTGCAGTCCTGGCTGCAGTTGCACACTGCCTCTTGACACACAAAAGGAGGGGGGATAACACACGTGAAAGGCTATAAAACATAATGCCATAATACATTTGGCACAATGTGTAAACCACAGATAGCATCAACATTGCCCTTCACTATGATCTGTGTGGCCAATATTCCCCTCCTAGACATCACAAACAATGAGATCAGAAGCCTGATCTACTGGCAGATGAAAGAAAAAAAGGGAAGAACCTTTGGGATCTTGTATCAGGATAGATCAGTAACAGGCAGAAAAACAGATTCTAGAGACTTCGAGATCATCATCACTATTATCAACCCTGCCTGCCTGTAAGCTTAACATAAGACAGAAAGGGAAGCACAATTCCAATATTTCAGCACAACCACTTTGAATATAAGCCTTCAGGAGAGCACTGAAAAGGACAGGAAGGAGAATGATCAGAACAGTGATGATTTTTACAACTTCTGTGGCTCAGCCTAAAACACCTAAGCAACCTCTCAAGAACTTGAACAATGATCTGAACATTTCCATAAGTAACTTGAGTTCCTGGGAACCTGGATATTTCTTTCCCTGACACCTTTCACATTTTGACCACACTGTGACCCTAATTAACTGGGGGCTTAGCTGGAGGTGAAACACTGTCCATTTATAAACAATTACACCAATCCATTAGAATGTGATATGAAAAGGTAACAAAAAAAGTTTGGCAACTTAATTATTCCAAGAAACTGGAGGATAAATGAGAGAATATCACAAGGATAAAATACCCACATAAAACCTGTGATGATTGCAAGTTCTGCAGCATAGTGTTCAAAAGTGATAATTTCTTCCTTACAAAAAAAAAAAAAAAGCATGCTAAAATTGATATCTGTTCTCTGTTGGCAAAATCTACTGCCCTGAACTACTGTCTGTGTGTTAAAAAATTTGTATAAAGCTGAATGCAACTTCCCGTAACACAAGAATGGTTACCATTACATGAGAGGAGAGGATGAAGTAACCCAGAACAAAATGGGATGAGTTGCTCTGAGTATATGCTAATTAAAACCCTCCAATAAATTTCTGAATTTGGATCTCCTTAGTGCATTCCAGATTTAAAAAAAATTATATGCAAAAGACTGTAAATGGTCACTAAAAAACATTACCGAACTGCTGCCCTTACCAACATTCATTTGGGATTGACTGCTGTGCTGTGTTGCTGTAAAAGTGGCGAAACTCATTTGCCTACTAGGCAAATGTTGTCACATGTACTGCATTTCTAGTGAAAAACCAATAAAGAGTTTTCAATGAGAAGCAATCTTCATCTTCATTTTGCATGGTGGACAATATGCTTCTATGTAGACAGAAAAATGGGATTGACTTCAGCAGTTGATTTGGATTTGCACAGACAGGATCTGGCATGCTGAGATGCAGATGCAGCAATGTTAGTTAGGGGCACAGCATGAGAAATCCGCTGTGATCTCTTGTCCTTGTTCCTGATTTTTTCAATTTTGTATCATAGTGTTCAGGT
Source organism: Acanthisitta chloris (assembly GCF_000695815.1). Lineage (NCBI taxonomy): Eukaryota > Metazoa > Chordata > Aves > Passeriformes > Acanthisittidae > Acanthisitta > Acanthisitta chloris. The sequence goes on along the minus strand of NW_008667602.1, from coordinate 88,731 downwards.
CTTTTGGTATGTATCTTCTACAGCTGTCTCGGTGCCAGCACATTTAGTCTATGCCATTGCCAGACTGAATTTTGTTAACACAAGCAGTGATCTCAACAGTACACTGCATTTGATCAATTGTGGCTACTGTTCTCATTTCTCTTCTCCAGCATCATTATCAGACTGTCCTTTCTCTTATACAACTTGAGAAGAAATTATTTCATATAGAAGAAAATAATGCAGTTGATCATGGTTCTGTGTCTTCCTAGATGCTGTTTAGCTACTGCACATAGAGTTAAAACTATTCACATCCACTGAGGCACACACATACACACTGGCTGAGAGCACTCTATGGCATAAAGCAGCTGATTATGAATCTGCTTTGAGAGACATGACTCAGTAAAGTAGCATAATACGGTGGAAGCTGCAAACCTCCATTCTGGGCTCTGCAGTGAGAAATCAGTATGGATTCAACACACCAAATCATTATTTCATGGTTAACAAAACTTGTGATGAAGAAAGCAGTTAATTTACAACCACTGATATGTATGACCTGTAACTAAAAAACTTTCCATCATCTTTTTCAATTTCAGAAATATTTAGAAGTGAAATGCTACAGCAAAATTTGCTTTTATTAAAACATGCCATGCAGTGTTATAATAAATAATTAAAACTAAGTAAGCAAAAAACCCCAAACCAGCCCATCTTGAAATACAGCATCTTCAAATTGTGGGTTTTTTTGTTTTGCTTTTTAACTTATATGCAAAACACAGTAAGTTATAGTGAGTCTCCAATGTCTGCAGTGCCAATCAAAGCATATTTGCTATATTCCTGCACACTTTCTTTCCATCTAACAGATTTCACATGCAGTAAGTTATACTTTACACTTAACATGGAAACTGGGTTATCCCAATATCAAGTGGGATATTGATGTTATCAGACTTCAGTTGTCTGAGAACTGGTGTCTGCCTTGGGGGATCTGATAAAAGAGGAACAATGTTTAAAAACTGGACAGCAGAAGGAAACCCCACTTTGCATCTGTGATATGAATAGGCAACCCTGGGCCAGAACACCTGATGCACACACAAATTTAATACTGAACAACTGTGTCCTATACAGGTTTGAAAGTTTCAGTGCATCAGGAGCTGATTAATATGTAGATAACATGTTTCTTCCCTAAGGGCAGAAATATTTTTCAGAAACATGGGCTGTGGGGCAGTAACAAACTCAGTTATCCATTTTAATGTTCTAATGTACCTTTTTCAAAGCTTATGCTTATCATCTAGGGTCCCTCTGTAGACAGTGCTCTTCATCACAGAGTGTGAAGAATCACTCTCTGGAGTTTCCTACCTCTTTATTGACCACAGAAGAAGTCTGCATGGCTAGCTTACATTATATTTCTAATTCTTAGATAGTCAGTTTTAAGTATAATAAATCCTACCTCAAGTGCTTTATAATTGTCATCAGGTTGACATTTTTTGTTTGATACATGATTGTGTTTCTTACCTTGGTGCTTAATGCTAACTGTCTTTGTAACTTTCACCATTTCAAAAGCTCAGTAAACTTGATTTGGGACATAGAAATCTTAAAAGCCTGGCTGCAATGCAAGTTTAATTGTTTGGATACACAGAATTCATTAAAAGCTCTATACCGATCAGATTTTCTTGACTTCATTATGAACAGATTTTAGTTTAACAAAGCAAAGCACAAAATTTCCTGATTTCAAAGCAGGAAACACATTTATAAATGAAAAGTAAAAAGCAAAATTATGAAGACATGCAGTTTCACTCTCTAAACAGTGCATCTTACTGAACATACATTTTATTCTGAAAAGGACTTCATCCTGGGTTTGTTTCCCATTGGTGAGTTTCTTCTTGCTAAATGCCAGTTAGAGATTTTCTAAAATACTTTATGTTTTCACTTTTTATTTGAAAGGCCTTAATTTGAGAGGGATTTTTTTAGTCTTGACAGCTTGGAGGCTTCTGGTATCACAACAGGACTTGAGTTTTTCTGAAGCATTCAATATCCTGGATGCTGACTGTCTAAAATATTGTCTCTGTGGAAGGCAACCAAAGCACCTGCTGTTTCAGTGACCATGCTTTCACGAGTTTCCACTTCTTTCATTCTGTATTGGAGTCATATTTGAACAGCTTTGATTCAAATGATCTGCATCTGGGACTCTGTATTCTGGCATTAATGCTGGCATTCATGGCATTTTAAAGCAAGAGTTTGCTTGAAGTTCCTTTCATTGAAATCTGATTAATTTCAGGTACAATAAAATGCTGTTGGCTCACATTTAAAAGTTTGAATAAACAATTTCTTACTCCTTTTCCTCTAATTCTATCTCATTATCCTATCTCTATTTTTCCTCTTCTTTTCCCCTCACCCCCCTATATTTTGACCTCAGGATGAACGAGTATATACACATGCACACAGGTGCATTTTCCCTGTAAATAATACCCTACAGCCTCCTTTGTTTTTGACAGATTTCTGCCTGTTTTGTGGCTCTGTCAGCATCACAGCTCAAGTCAGACTTGTTCTTCACTGCAATCCTAATGGGCAATTTCAGGCTCATGATGAAGAGTAAGACAAACAGGCAAACGGCTGTAAGCGCGGAAGCTTGAAGGGGTTTCATTGCCAGCTCATTATAGCTCCACTAATGAGATTTCCATCCAATTTGCGGGATAGCAGAGCTCAACCCAAAAGAGGGACAGAGCTACCAATACAGTGGGATTAGTATGTCTTATTAAAAAAAAAATAACCTTTGTTAAATCAGGACTCAGTGGTTAGGGCAGTGACCTTATACACTGGCACAATACAAAAACAATTGCTGGATTATTTACATTACACTTATCAGCTTGGCATAATTGCTGAAGTGATGTAAAACTCATGCAATTCACTTAGGCAATAACAAATACATATTTTATGTACAATCTGCAATAAAGTACAGTTAGTAAAATTTTTGCTAGCAAATAAAAATGAACGTTGTTTTTGAAAATGCTTGTACAATGAATCTTGGAATGCATAAGGTAAATGGCAAAAAGAAACAGATATCCTGTGACACAAAAAGAGAAACCTGTGAGGAAATATAAAGGCATTCCCCAATTCTGTGGTTGCACATAAGGAAGTGAAATTACAAAAAAAGTGAACATGTTCTAGAAATTTAGCAAAAAATTCTTGTAAATTGACCCAGAGATCTGCCATCTGCACTTCATGACTGTAAATCTCCAAGTCTCAAATAAAGTGTATTTATTACTAGCTTAGGTATAATGATATCTTTTGATTAACTCAGTCCCTGTGTAAACCCCCTTCAAATATAGACCTACCTCTTCAAATTCTGAACTCAGCAGCAAAAGGTGATCACTTCATTATTCAAATACACAGTTATTATACATTTCAATAGGCCTTTTATAAGGACAGATCTAGCATGTAGCCTAATTGAAAATAGTTATAAATTTGTTTCATATCTATCAGAAGTATATCTTAGTTCCCTAAATTGTCCTGCATTTGCCATCACCATGAAATTCTTCATGTTGTGAGGGCCTTACTCTCCTGAACTTCTGGAAGTAGCAAGTAGCATTCAAACTGAGAACTAACATTTGTCCTCTCCAAACACTGCTCTGTCTCCATGGAGGCAGATATTTCTGTCTAAATCCACGTGATTTTTTTTAAAACTGCAAAGCACTTTAACAGGATTTTTTTTCACAGTAGCAAAACCTCAGTTCTGTAACCAAATGGAGTCAGCCTGGTTTAATCAGGCTATCAATCACCCTGCAGAAACTAGAGAGGAGGCAAATAATTTTTTTCCAGATCCTGCAAGGCACAGAATACACCATCAAAATGTTTCAGTGTTGCAGTGGATCAAATTTGGCATGGGACTTCCACCAGAAGGTAGAAATATCAGGCTCTGCTACTTAACACACTGCAAGTCATTTTTAAGCCATGATAGGAAAAAGGCAAAGCTACATTTAGGGACCTTCACAAAAGTGCTGGAGGGTAGAAAGATCATTAGAACATGCTACCAGACTGCTAATCAATCAGCCATCAGCCAATACTTATTGCAAGAGGCTGGAGATTCAAAGCACCTGCCAGTCCTGCAAGGCAGGCTCCCATAGTGGCACACACATGCCTCAGTCTGTAATTTTTTCACTCATTCCACACCAGCAAGATGCTTTAGAGATGAGCATGCCACACTAGGGATCTAATAATCACAGGGTGCTGGTTTTGACTGGGGTGGAGTTAACTTTTTTCACAGTGATGAGTTTTGAACTATGGGGGACTATGTTTTGAATGTGTTGAGCACAGTGTTGATAATACAGAGGTGTTTTTGTTATTGCTAAGGAGAGCTTACACAGAGCCAAGGCCTTTTCTGCTTTCTATCTTCCATGCTGGCAAGGAAGTTGAGGGTGCATGGGAGATTGGGAGGCGACACAGCTTGGACAGGTGACCCAAACTGACCAAAGGGATATTCCATACCATATGACAGCATGCTCAGTATATGAAGTGGGAGGAAGAAAAAGGAAGGGTGGAACATTTGGAGTGATGGCATTTGTCTTCACAAGCAACCATTGCATAACATGGGGCCCTGCTCTCCTGGAGATGGCTGCACACCTCCTGTCTGTGGGAAGCAGTGAAGTAATTCCTTGTTTTGCTTTGCTTGTGTGTGCAGCTGTCGTGGTTTAACCTCAGCCAGCAGCCAATGCTTTCTCCATTAAACTGTCTTTATCTCAACCCATGAGTTTTTGTAGCTTTTACCCTTCTGATTCTCTCCCCCATCCTGCTGGGGAGGGAGGAAGCAAATGACTGTGTGGTGTTTGAGCTACTGGCTGGGGTCAAACCTTTCTGGGAAAGAGCGGAAATGGAAGACTTTATTAAAATGTCAATGTTCTGAAGTGCTCTAGTGACATAAACTGAAACAATTCTAGGCTGTGTCTAAAATCAAACGGTTTAACTGCAGCCAAATCTTGCAGGATCTGCTGTCTCATTAGCCTTTTCCTCAGGTCAAACCACTATCTATCTTGTTGTCTAACCCAAAATTATGCTAGGAGAGCTATTGAATATCATACCTTGTGTATTTTAAAGCCTTCTTAGTTGTATTTCTATCTTGGCCTGGGGGCAGCCAGTTTGCTTAAGTCAGACATTACTTTGTTCTGGCATAATGATGCTCAAAGGAAATTGGAGGAATGTGCTGTTTCTTCAGGAGTCTGAAAGTAGCTCTAACATTTTTGTGCAGATACGTGCAACAGTTTTATAGTTTGATGAGGAAAGAAACCACCACAATCTGCTTTGGCAGCATGTTCACTGTGATTTCTGCAGCGTGCGAACACAGCAAGGAGAGTGACAGGGTTTGGGGGATTTCTCAGCCAAGCAGCATAAGTCAGAAACAAGTTCAACCCTGGTGAAAAATTCTTTGTCTCTTTAATTATCATGTCTTTGTACATTTATAAAATCTACTGGCTATAGGACACTTAATATAAACCTGTTTGGTTTTTTTAAAGTTAGTTCTTTCTCATGTGTTTATTAATTGTTTTTCATCTCAACATGAGATGAGATCTTTTGCACATTCCTTGTGGAGTCCAAAGAGAAAGGAATAATTTACAATGTCTCTACATGCATATTGCTTTGGAATCGCAGCCTAATGAATCTCATGATGAAAATATTCAGACATGAAAATCCTCCTTATTCTTCAGCATTTTAGAATATTTCCCATCAAGTACATATACCAGTAGATACTTCAGGAGTTTGATTGGATTAATAGTCTCAAAACTATTTTGCATCAATGCACATGTCAAACACCATTGCTATCCTGTTATTCAATAGTACATTAATGAAGGAAGCCATACAGAACTGTAGGTATGGAAATTAAGAAGAACTTTGAGAGAATTAATGTTTTCCCAGGGAATTACATTAATATCCATGCACCTTACAGAAAAATTAGTTCAATAACTCACTTTGAAAATTTCCCATTTTTCACAGAATGTTGTGGTAACAGATTTAGCCATAGCAGGCAAATATGAAGTCATTTCAGAACATCACTTTTCTAATAGAGTCCAAAGAAAGACAGTCTCTTGCAAGGCACCCCCTAATGAACAGGTTACACTTCCTAATTCTTTTACACCTGGGATGATTTGTTCATGACTTTTCCTAGTCTTGAATCACAGGTGGAGCAGAATTTAGGGCACTAATTTGCCTGTATGAGCCAAGATTGTTGCATTGCTTGATCCATATGAAATGTAACAGACAAACATGGCAACAGAAATCTCTTCTGCCAAGGACATTCTGCTTTAGTTTTCATATAACTGCTCCTGAAGGAAGGTGGTTTTCCCAATGAATGAATCAAAGGTATAGGAATTAGGTTTTAAATCAAGTGTCTTCCTGCTGTAGGAATTACATTTTAAAGCAAGTGTCTTCCTGCAAACAAAGACTTTGTTCCATGGCAACAAAATTAAGGACAAAAAGTTTTTATGAGTTCTAGTTCACAGCCATGTGGTAAAATAAACCTATAAACCGCTTGTCAACTTGTCAACAGACCATGAAAAAAAAGCCTTTAAAATAAGCATAGTTTCCTTCTTTTCTCTACACCTGCTTTATGAACATTTTTTACATTCACATCTTGTGCATAAATACCTGACTTGTTTTTACATCAGTATGGCTTGTGTCATGACTGATTTTGGTTCAACCAGCTGACAGCAGGATCCCTGTCTCTTTGAAAGTATTAGTCCTCTAACCCAGGGTTGGAATCACTCCTGTGGTGCCCAGAGCCTCAGTACAGAGCCCTGGATCTCTGTCTGCTGCTGGGTTGGGCTGGGGAACTTGCACCTGGGGAGGGAAGGTGCCCTGCCTGTTCCCAGACACCAGGCAGCAGCCTGGGCATGGGCTGCCAGACTGGTACTGGGTGCGCCGTTGGAGCCAGGGTCCCCCAAAAGCATGCAGCTGCCTGGTCTTTTAATTAAACACCGGACTTTAAGAGTTAAGGAGGCTGTTCCTACTTCTACCACAGGGTTTCTGTGCGGCCATGCTAATAATACTCATTTTTTTCCTGGAATAAGAACTGTTTTAAGGATATGTCACACTGCAGACAGCAATGCATTAGAGAGATAACTGAGCTAGCTTTAAACAGGAAGGATAACTAGTGCATTTCATACCACGAGCCTATATACAAACATATCTGTACTGCTTCTGGTGGCCAGGGTACCTTGGATATCTTTGCAGTGTACTGCAGTTTACACTGAAACCCTGTCCTTAGTATGGTAACATCTACCACGGATAAATCCCAACCCAAGATGGGGCTTGCAGTTACGAACATTGAACAAACCCTGAGATGGTCAATGACAGATTCTTGTGTGTTCTTCTAATTTGTCTGGACCAGGCAGCGACACCTCTACCCATGGCAGAGTGATCCCACTTGTTTCAGACTGAGATACTGCTCAGCAGTTATGATGGTCACAGTTTGGTCAATTTAAGGAAACAGACAGAACTTTTGGAAATGTAAATGAAATTTTTAATTTCCAGCTGTTTTCTTAATTTGCTTTTGGGACATCTCTTTTATCTGACTCTAACCAGACATCTTCGGTGTGCTACAGATTTTGGGAGGTGTGCACAGAACTGTACTTTGGAAGTTGCCTTGGGCTGAGATAGGGAAAGCTGATGGAATTTTGAGAGCTGCAGGGAACAAACAAGAACACAAAATATTGTAAAGGGTTGGGGTTGTGGAACAGTCACAGAAATATCCTTCCACTTGATCAGCACTTAAGTAGTTAACAATTGTGACACTTCTTTTATCTGTAAGTTTCACAATGGACAGTCCAACTGAATGAACCAGTTTGGTTACATCTCTGTTGCAGATAAAATTTCAGGCTCCCTGAGGATTCAGAAAAGAGTATTTTTATCAGCTCATACCTGGTGCACATTTTATAAGATCACAGTGATGAACATATGGTAGCTGTTTTTATTTTTACAAGTTTTTTGATTCAACATCAAGGAGATGATTCTGCAGCCAGTGATAACTATGAAGAGAAAATCCTGGGGTTTTAGTTTTAAACATAAAACAAAGCAACAATCTCTATAGGCTCAGTGACTGCAAAAATCTAGGTTAACCAGACCTGCTCATCCCAGCCAGTACTACTTCCATGGTCTTAGGTTGTAGGCTTTAATGGGTTTTATTTTCCAAAACCTATGTCTGCCTGTAGCTATCTCAACTAGCTCACTCCTTTCAAGTGAATGACATAGACAAAGCTTTGCTGCTCTATAAGAAGTTGTCTAGGAACCATCTATACCATGGTTGAATCATAGCTTCAATTTAGTCACTTTCATTCCTGGCTTTCAGGGAATAAGCAAACCCAGCAGCAGTATTGTCTTCTTGTTTAACTTGTGAGATTCCTCACAGTGCTGGAGGTGGTAAGGGAATCCAGAGACAAGGGTGGTCATGATGGAACTAAAGGACTTCTTCTAGTGATATTATACATATGCTGTCAATCTACTCATGTACTTTCTTTTCTCAACCTCCTCTTGCAATCATACATGGAGAAGTTGAATCTGTATGTGCTGGGAAAATCAAGAGGATTTTTGCAGGCCTTTACCTATCTCAGCCAGTAACACATGCTTCATCCTGTCTCTTGTCATGTAACAACAGATATGCACAATCGTATGGGTAGACATCCAGTTCATTTGTAAAGGAAATGTAATCTCTTCTAGGCTTCTCCCACAAAAGGTTGAACCAGATGATCTTTTATGGTCTATTCAAATCTGGGCTATACTATGATTTTACAGTTCTATATTTCTCTTCCATTAAGATTCAGCTACAGAGTCTCATTTGCCTAGTTCTGCTGCTGTTGTCAGTTTTCATGCTCAATTTGCAGAGAATTCAGTGTCCCCACAGAGCATGCCCAGTATAGGCCACTTCTGCTTTTGCCTCTCAGCAAGCTTTCCTGCTGTGTGTAGCATCCACTCTCTATTGATTGAGAATAACCTGCCTGGATTCAAGAAATGGTCATCAGGCCATTTTTAATGTAGTGTGTCAGCTAGGAATCTCCTTCTGGTATTCAAGCACTGCTTTGCAGAAAGTTGTAGTCTTGGCATGCAGGACAGCATCTCAATGTTTACACAGGACTGATGCTCACTCTACTATTGGTGTCAGTATGGTTTTGATAGCTCATCCTTCCTTGTGTGCCATATACTGAGGAAGTCCATGCTCTGCCATACATGTGAAGATGCCATTGTAGTCCTTTTGTGGATTCCACCACAAATAAGTTTCTGATATTTATTTGGCATTCTATGATACTGAACAATGCATGAAGCATTGTCTAGGTGTAATAATTTCAGCCTCTGAAGTCTTAGCAGCTAATGATTTTCAAAACATACTTCTCAGCCACAATGAAACAGTGTGATTCTTCAAATATCCACATACACTTTTAGGATAATTCACCTGGCCAACTTATTTAAACTCCACATCTGAGCCAATCAGACTATTTTTATATGCAGGCAACTGGTTCATATCATCAAAGTGGACCTCTAATTAGCCTTCCTAAGACCCTGGTTTTACCCCTCAAGGACAGACATTAAACTATGGACAAGTCAGTTGTGTAGATACTCTTACTGTGGACCTCTCAATATCAGGAGTTATGGCAAAATAAAGGCTATGGAGCGACTTTACAATAACTTGTTGTGTGGCACATAATAATGTAGAGGATATTAATGGGATAGTTTTACCCTGGCAATGGTTTAAGATTAGAACATAAAGGTTGTAAAGCTAGGACTGTTTCTTAATACACAAGAATGATGGGCAGAAAGGATGAACAACAATGTGACAAAATGTTCAGATGGCACAACATCATTCAGAATAACCAGCACATACAAAGATAAGGAGTTTAGAGCACCATACAAGTCTGTGTGAACAAGCATCCTAAAAAAAATGTCAGCTAATTGTCAACAATGGTCAAAGAAGTAATGTATAAGATTGAATAAAGAATAGGATAGACAATTACTCTGATGAGTTATATCAGGTCATTGCGTAAGCACACAGACATCCTCAGCTGGAACACTGTGTTCAGCTGTGGCTGTCCTATCTTAAAGCAAAGACAGTAGGTAGAGGTTTACTGACAGATGATTACCATTATTAGAGTCATGAGAGAGCTAATATAAAATGATTCTGAAAAAAAATGTATCTGGCTGTTCTAGAATAAGCAAAACATGAGATTCAAGTCATAAATATAGTGTGTAACAAGAGATAGTGGGTTTTGCTAGTTTGTGCACATTTCATTCATGTTTCTAGGTAATAGATACAAAATATTCTGAATAAGGAACTGTGGATAAGGGAAAAATAGGGTTGTGAGAAGACCATCTAATACACCCCCTGTCCTGGCAAAGGATCTAACATGCAGTGCATAAATGTTTGGTTTACTTAATATGAAAAAGCATCAGCTGAGATTGCATAAGTTTCTTCATGTGGGTGCTCCGTTGCTTAAGAGTCTGTTACAAAGTCATGTCTAATATATAACTCAAATAATTTTCACAAAAAAGAGTTTCAATTATTTCTGAACCTACCTATAATTGGCATGAAGAACAAGTAATTTCCGTCTTTTTGTAGAAAACTTTTACATATTGAAAGGCTGCTACCATGTCTCTCTCCCAGTCTGTTTTCTTCTAGACTAAACAAACCAAATTCTTTCAACCTTTCTTCATAGACGATGCTTTCTAAACCTCTAATCACTCTTGTCACTCTCTCCTGGACTATCTCCAAGCTCAGTTTTTCCTAAAGCATGGTGCCCAAAACTGGAAAAAACATTCCACTAGTAGTAGACAGACCAGAATAATTGCCTCCCAAATATCCCATCCAACAGTCCTTTTTCTGCATCTTGGAGTAAGACTTTGCTTCTGAAACAACATCACATTTCTGCCTCATATTCAGTCTGTGGTGCTGAAAATATTTTCTGCAGTACATCATACTTTCTAGTTATTATCCATTTTGCATTTATGTGTTTGATTTGTCCTTTCTGTATGTATCACTTTCTACTTTTTTTTCCCATTGGGTTTAATCTCATTAATTTCAGATTTTCAATGTTTTATTTTATTCTTCAAAGTGTCTATAATTTCCCACCCAGTTTTGAAATTCACCAATTGTGCTAATCCAGGTCATAAAAAATATTGTACATGGTTCAATTTGACTTCTAGTTTTTTAGAGTGCTAGTGATATATTCTCTTTGAGTCTTGTTTTCCAACCAGTTGTTAATCAAAAATGTAATTATTTAATCTAGTCCATATATGATTTTCTTGGGAATGTAATATGACAGCATTAAAATCTTTACAAATGTCAAGATAAATTATCGTTATCTTCCTGTTTATTCCAGTCACTCTGACAAAGAAAGAAAATAGATGGGGTTGAGATCATTTTGCCTGGACAAAGCCATGTTTATCTTTTATGTGCTAATTATTTATTTTATGGGCTAATAATTAGGTTCAATATAACAATATAACAAAATCAAGTGTACAGTGTCCTATGCAGTTTGTTTGGTTTTTTATTTGTTTGTTTGTGTTTCATTTTTTTGGAGGGGGGAGGGGGTTCCATTTTTATGAGTCAAATACTTTATCTTCCATCCTTTGGCCTTCTGAATGTCTTCCACATTGTAGGTGTTCCTGAACATAATGATTTACTGGTTTGTTTTGACTGATTTGTAAAAAGTCTATGAAAATACATTTCATTTGTCAAAGTATTATCTGGCCTTTTTTCTGGCCTTACCTACTCTCAGGTAGGTCTTCCCTTCCCTTCACTTCTTCCTACCATGGATCT
>NW_008667602.1:45099-76618 GCF_000695815.1 Acanthisitta chloris | reverse complement strand
GGATCTTACCTAGCCATAGTTTTCTGACATTTTCCTTTCCAAAGTTTATTGTGATTACTTTCCTATTCTTCTTCCTTTCACTAGAATCAGGAGCTTTTCTTTTCATGAACCCTTTATCCAAAAATTTATTGAAGTCCCTCCCAAGCAAATAAAATACATATTTGCTTCACCAAATTTCTTCTTGTTTTCTTCCAAAATAAAAGCTCTTGCTCTCAAAACAATCCAGAACACAAATAATTGTATGAATAATAGGAATTGACTGAATTAATTTTTTTTCACAGTACAAAAGAAAGAAAAAATTAGTGATAATGAATCTGGTAAGTTTCAAGTTAATGTAAAGATGTTTTTTTCCCCCACATTAAAGACAATGTGGAACTAACTGCTGCTAGAAATTGAGAAAGCAAGGAGTCAAGTTCACAGGAGGATTAGATTTTAAAAATATTAGTGATATAAGATGTTAGGTTTCAGGGAAAAATTCAATCATTGTAGTATCTTAGAGTAAGTCCTTTGAAAACATATACTTTTCCCTTTTTTGAGCATTTTTTTTCTAAAATATCTGGGGTTAGCCACTGTCAAGATAAGAAAAGTGGACTCCTAAGCTGATCCAGTTCCTCAGCTTCCATGGATAACCTTGGCATTTAGCTTGTCTGCAAATTCTTTCTAGTCTAAACACCAGTAAGTTAAATGCAAACCATAAATAAAAAAAGCATTGGCAGGCCAAAAAAGATTTTGAGGAACAACTTGCTAACAGCATAAAAACTAACAGTAAAGCCATCTTTAGACACATCACAAAAGCAGAAGTCTGCCAGAGAATCAGTAGAGCTGATAGATGGTGATGGTGAAAAAGGGGACCTCGATGAAAATAAAGCTTTAGCAGTGAAAAAACCTCAGAAAATACATTGCATTACTGTTTGCTCTTGGGGGCATAGAGGGAGTCCAACACTTGAGTCTTTCTATGAAGTGGACAAGTTAGAAGAATTGTCTCAAACAAAAGTGCAAACTAAAGATGCTTTAGAGCCTGTGGATAAACTGAACAGGATCAAGTTTCTAAGATCAGATAGTATTCACCCAAGAGCTCTAAAAGATCTCAATATGTTGCTGGACTTCAGTCTGGTACTCAGTGCTTAGCTCTGGTTCAGTCCTGGCAGCATGGAGCAGACAAACACGACATCAGTTTCCAAAAAGGGCTCCAGGGGAAACCCTTGGCACTATAGACCAGTAAGTCTCATTTCTGTACTGGGGAAGCTGGTAGGAAAAAAGAGACAAGTCAATCTCTGAGTATAAAGGAAGGAAAACAAAGAATAATGTTAGATTGACAGTGGGCAAAGTCTACAAGAAGGTACCCATGCCTCTCTGTGCTGATGCAATTGAATTTCAGTGAATCCAATGTAAGTTATATTGGGAAAATAACCTTAAAACTAAATTAAATAACAGTAGTACAATAAGAGATAGCTGCTACCCTTCAAAAGTTGATTCTGGAGATGCTCTGGCTATTTTTTTTGTAAACTTCAGGTCAGTGCTGTACTGTGACCACTAAGTGCTGACAGCATGGTAAGGAGCTGTTACATGGGCAGCCTCTGTCTCAGGAAATCCCTAATCCATGATGAGAGCAACAGGATATGCCAGGGAAAATACTGTGCTTTCCTTTCCCTGTGTTTCTTTCCTTAATTTTAGGGTTTTTTTGAGTCTGCTACTGGTCAGTATTGGGCACGGGACAATGGGCTAGATGGATGTTTCATTGTCTTCAGTATGAACATGCTAATGTTCACATGAATTATTACTGGATTTACAGGCTAGTCCTGGATTCACACTGAAGAAACAGCCACAAAATTCCCCAAATCATACAGTGATGTATTTCCCTCTGGAACCTTTTCTGGTTTTGGCTGAATATTTCTTAAGTTACATGAAAATTTATGGCCAGATTTTTAAAACTGCACATAAACATATTTTTTTAATCAGGTAGTGCAGCAGATATATTCATGTTTAGGCACCTAAAACTCCAGATAAAAACATGCTTAGGTGCCTAAATACCTTTAAAATATGGCCCTACACATCTTTGAAGATGATGCCAAGACTTCTGTGGACATCATTAACATAGGGCTGGACTTCAAGTATATTTAGCAGGATTCAGATAATGCAGAGCCCATCTTGGCACAGGCTCCTCTTAAAGGTCAAGAACTAAAAAAAGGAAATTCTCCTACAAAGATGGAGTGTACAAAGAATCTTTGGGGAAATGGACAGTTCTGGGCCCCTCTTTATCTTGATGAATAACGTAAGGGTAATGAAAAACAAGGACAGACAGATAAGGAAACAGAGATAAGAACATAGATAAGAAAGCCCGAGTTTTTAATGTTAAATGCCATTAGAAAGCAATATGCCAACTGGGGAAGTGAAAAGAATATAAGTTTCAAAAAGAGCACTTTAGAATAATTTTTATGACATGATAGAAGCACCTGAAGAACTTCTCACATATATGAAAGAGCCTACACAGGATGGCTCCTACAGAAGAAAACTCAGAAGACGATCTGGAAAAGTCTTTCTGGAAAAAAAATTAACACAGTCGATAAGAAAAGCACTCAATAGGGTCTTACAGATTTTAACTGAAACATACTGAGAAAAAAAAATTGACACTCCAAAATTCTGTCCTATATGTTACAAGACACATACCTATTTGGAACAGAGCATCAAAACTAAGACATATTTCAGTTAGTTTGTTTGCAGTGAATACTAATTTATGACTGAAGAATAGCCTTTGTCTGCCCAGAACCAGGTTTCACTCTGCATTATGAAAAGGGATTGAATTTCTTACTGCAGACTATGGTTTTCTGGCACTAATTTTACTAATTAGTCTGAATTTGGTCTTGAGTAGGGATGATCGGTGATGAAATGACCTTTAGAAGTCCTTCTGCTCTCTTTATCTTGTTGTGAAACTCTTATGGTGGATGTATATGACATTCAAACAGTTTCACACCTATGCCCCTAAAATCTGCAGCAAATTTACTTTTTAAATAGCTTTTTACAGATATTACTGTTTTTCTGGTGAACTGAGTCTGGTCCACCTGTGATTGTGTTCTCTCACTTTTGACTTGAACTTTTTGTTGTAATTTATAACTGAAAAGCATGTGTTCTACTGTACTGAAGCAGAAACATTCCTCATGTAGCCTATGGAGATGTAAATGAATTCACACAGGATTCAGACAATAAAACATTGAAGCTTATGTGTCATTGAAGATGATGGGCATTCTTACATTAAGAGTCAGCAAATACACTTCTCAAGGGAGCACTCTTGTGATGGAGAATATCCTGAAAAAATGAACTAAAGCAACTAAGGTGGGACAAAGGTATCTATCTGTAAATCAGAATTTACTAATAAGTCTGAATAATCTGAAAGATTTGTACAAGTGAAATCAAGAGCAATCACAATATGCAGTAGTAGCCAATGTTGTCAATAATTTCCACAGCTACAACTCTGTATATATTTGACTGACTAAATGCTATCCTGCTGTTATGACTTTCTTGATATCCAAGCTGGGTTTTATTTTGCTTTTTATCGGTGTTAAGGCAGCTACGTAATTGCAGTTAAATAATGATTATCAGTTCTATGTTATTACACTGAGCAGAATATATTGTGATAATTGTAATGGACTTTTGACGTTATTTTGCTTATCAGCTGCACCATTTTAGTAGTTTCCCATGTCTGTATATAGGACACTAGTTATGCTCTGGCAGTGTTAATTAAAGAGAACTTGGAATAATATAGAATCTCCATAGCATGTGCAGCAATGAAATATGTGAGCTAACTTCATTTCACATTTCTTTACATAGTGATGACCTCAGTCATATATTCAAATAAAATTTAGCTCATGTTCATTTTAACTTTCTAATAAAAGACTTAATTTCTTTGTCTCTTTGTCAACATTGATTTTATTAACCTCAATTTTCAAAAATGCTTGTTAAATAGTCAGCAGTTATCATAAGGTTATGTAAATGAGAAACAAACACAATGTTTTCTTATATTCCAGACTGGAAAATAATACAGAGCCCACCCCTGGTAAACGCTTTCCCTGAGTTCCTCACTTCAGGCTTTTATTCCAAATTTGCTATATAATGTAATTAAGAGGAGTGCTGAAATTAAAACATAGTGTTTATTTTTAAAGGTTGACTGGTCCCAGGGGAGTATCTCAACAGATTTGGTACTTTAATGCTTGGGCAAAATTCATTCTTGGCTTAACTCTTGGTAGATGCACCCAGGGATGAGTTTGGTCCTTTTATTTTGCAGAAATATATTGCAGTGATTTATCCCTGTTTTATTCACTCTGGCATCTTCCAAGACTTAGAAAGACATAGAAATATTATGGACTATCACTTTAAATTCCATTTCACTCAAAAATCCTTTGCGTAAAGTAAGGCAAATAAATTTGAAGTTTAAAATAAGACAATCCTTGCAGTAAAAATCAGTCACTTATCAGTATACTTCCATGCAGCTCATTCGGAATTCAGAATTTGGAACACAAATTTAGAATATTGAACATGGCATTATTCATTACCTGGCACACACTCATTCAAGGCAGTTAGCCAAACAAGCTATCTCTCTACTTACAGGTGAAACAGCGTTTTTGAGAATCTTAAAAATTTGAAAACATTCATAAATCAAAATATGAGAGTTTCTAAGAGGGAAGCTAACATCATGCCAATTTTAAGTATACTAGATAGGAAAACAAGTCAGTAGTTTAAAAGGATTCTCTGACAGGCACTTCCACTTATTCAGACAATATCAATTAGTGTCTAGAGAGCTGACTTACCTGTGTTGATATTTCAATTGGTGTGTTTTCCAGATGCTAAGAGACCCTATTTTTTCTCTTTCTGTTTTATACTGCATCAAAAAAGAACAATTAATAGTGAAGGTTAGGACATGAATTGGGGTATAGAATAGGTGCTTAAACATTAATTTGGAAACCTGTCAGGTCCAGAAACTTTTTGAGTGATCATCACAACTCACAGTGCTTTTCTCTACCAGCACGCTATTTTTCTCTTTTCTTTTCTGTTGCTGAACACAGTGAAGCATGTGGCAGAACTGCAATGGTGGGGAGGGCTGGTGGAAGTAGCCCAGGAGAAGACAAAGGTCCCAGCCACATAACCTGTTCCAGGGGGAAGGGCATCCTGCCAGCCCACATGCCTGCACCTCATCCACTGCACTCCTTCCAGCCCCTTCACCCTTGTCTTTGTGCTTGCAGCCCATGAGTCATATTTCCCCGGACAGTGCGTGGGAGTGACCTCCTATTACGGTACCTGCACTCACCTGCATCATCTTAGCAGCAGTGCAGTCCTGGCTGAGAGGGAAGAGAGATCTCCAGGACAATTTGGACAATTGCTGTGCTTGAACGAATACAAGAACTGACTATTTTTTAAAAAAATAAGCTATTAACACTGTTCAACTCTTGATTTCTGCCACTGTACCCATTCTAGACCATGCTGAAAACTTCCACTTCATTTGCAATGACCATGATTTTCAGGACTTTGTGTAATTTCAGCATGAATATTTCTATGAGTATGGTGTTTTGGCATTCACTTTTCAACCACTGGTATTCCTTTGTTGTGGTAGGAGGCCTTAAAAAGTAGCCATCCATCAGAAATCCACAGACATAGCATAAGGTTTAGATGATCAACTATGCCCTATGGACAACAAGTATTTAATATTATTAGCCCATCAGTGCTTCAAAAAATACATTGATTGTAATACTTTTCTGAGAAAGTCAAAAGCAACACTTGTGACTAAAATATATCTGCATTAATATTATATTCAGTGTATGATACAGTTTATGATACAAAAAACAGAAAAAAGTCCTAAATTCTTGGGGAAAAAAGTCATTCATAACAAAGAATTTAGTCACATCTGCAAATATTATTCTGTCTGCTTGGAACCCCCTGGAGTTTCAGCTGGATTAGTTCTCCTTCACTTCCTGTCCTAAACATTCATTTTATGTTTCTGTCTCCTGTTAAACAGAAATTGTCTTTCACCTCAATGGATGCCAGCATTTCAGTGAGGCGGGAGGAGTTTCATGTACGTATCCTATACAAAGTCAGACAAAAACATAAGGACAGATAAATGGGCAAGTATGTGATATGTTCACTAGTATAAAAGAAAAGTCAACATGTACTATGCAATGCTTATAACCCGGGCTGGATTTATATCAGTAGAAAGGGGTATAGCTGTTGCAATGTCCATAGAGCTAGACTGGTGTAAACCCTTCTATACACAGAACTCAATATTTATGTAGGTCCTTCAATTCAAAAGGATCCTAAAGTGCTTTGTGTTTTAGTAAAAATCTCTTATCTGTATTATAGCTGGATGAATAGTACTTAAGGAATACATTATCTGAGAAATGTTACCATTTTTCATCAAATAATGTGTTCAACAAGTTTTATGAGGTGTTAGAGTAATTCTATGTGTAGTTGAATACTATACATGATTGAATAAAGAGTTCAATAAACAATGGCAATTTAATCAACTTGTTCAATTATTTTGTTCCTTTTAAAATGTCAAATAATTTCTATGTAAAGAAATACTAATACAGCTCTAATACTGACCAGCTTGAACTTTTTATCAACATTTACTTCACCCCATCCCATCCCTCGAAGGAATAAACATCTGAAATAAGTCTTCTATTCTCATCTTGCAGACCAGAGATACAGGGATGTGAAATACAGACCCTGACTCAGTCTCTCTTTGTGTAGGTGAAAAAAAATCTAAGTCCCTTCTAGGAACTTTTGCTTGTTTGGAGTTGATAAATGATAGTAACTAGTAGACACCTCAACAGAACCAGTAAACAATAGGTGCTGAAAACCAGTAGGTGCTTCATATCCTGCTGACCCTTCCCTCACTCAGGCTCCTCTGGCATGCCTTTGTTCACCCTGCACAGCCTCTTCCTTTCCTGTAGCTCATCCCACCTTTACTTTTAAAATACTGTAACCTCCACTAGTGCAACCTAGCTCTTGTAAAATATTGTACAGTTTAGCCTTTCAAAGAAGAAAATATCAGACTTCTTTCAATACCCAGCTTGCTCTGAGGGGACTTACACGCCAATCAGACGGCCAGGGAAGTAAGCTGGTTGGCTTGGGAAAGGTGGGGTTGAATTTTTAGATGCTGCTTAAGAATGATTTCTGTACTTTAAACCAAGCAAAATACAGAAAAAAAATCTTGAATCAGGTCTTGGAAGGCAGTCCTCCCTCTTCTGTGCTCTCCCTCTTTTCTCATCATCTCCCTCCCCCTCCCTCTCACCAGAGAAGTCATATTTTATTTTGTTCATCTGCTGTACCCTGAACAATAGGCTAGGAGATCAAATCCAGGCCTATAGTTATGTACTAATTTTGGATCAGCTGTCTTCCTCACTTACTGATACAGACAGTGCATAATATCTAAATAACAATGTACCTCTGATATAGACATAGCTCTTTTATGAGAAGCAGAAATAATTTAATGAAGAAGCAGCAGATATAGTTTGCTAACCTCTTTGGGATCCTGCACGTTAAAAGGTGCCTTATAAGTTACTATTAGGGTACTATGATTGCCATAAAAGCCTTCGTAGTGTCTTATCCTGGACAGACTCTCACAGCTGAAAAGACAAGGGTATATTCAGTTTTAAAAACTGTGATTTACCATGATCTTACCTAATTTTATCTTATTGGGAGTCTTCTGCATACATTTAAATAATGATCAGATCTTCCTTCATCTTTATCTTTTCGGAGTGCTCATGCAGCCAGAATGATATCAAGGTATTAAAATTCAAGTGTTATTCTTTTTAAAACCAATTTTTCTTTTTCTAAGTGTATGGTTTAATTCCATGTAAATTAATTTCACTCGGGAAAGTATTTTTTCACTTCAAGTATCTGTTAAATGCTTTTTTTTTCACACCCAACCTGCTGGCAAAAAAATTAGAAAGCAAACAAATGAGATGATTTGCAGTGAAGAGACGGGATGCCAAAAGAGCATAGTATATAATTGGAAGAGCACAGGAGAATGTTTAAAATAAGTTCAAGAACAGCGATAAGGCTAAAGATGATGTTATCTGTTGGACAGAAGAAGCCATTAACATACACCAGAGTGTTTTCAATCACTTAATCAGAAAACCCTTTTCCTGAGCACTGTTTCTTGTCTGTGTGCCATGAACAAACATAAATATTTTGGATTTCCTGCATCCTTCGCTCTGATAATGGGCTCTTAACTGTAAGCCCTTCCCACCTCAAAGAAAGAGCTAAAAACAAATGATAAAACATGAACCATAGGGATGAGTTACAGAATTCAACTGCATGTTCAAAATGGCTTTTGCACTACACTGTTAGTCCTAGCTTAATATGAATGTAATTTAAAATGAGACAAAAGGAGAAAAAGGCCATGGATGAGGATGAAACTGTTCCCAGTGAGCTAAAATGGGTAAATTATCACTGACTGCAGTTGTGTATGTACAGCAACACAGAAAGTAAAGCTTAACTGTTTGGTTTTTACAGCAAATACAAAACTTTAGTTTTCAGTGAAATCACATTTAATTTCATAGAAGTAAAATGAGAGAGAGACAATCTTATACTTTTTTTCTTCCTCTTGATACACATTTTATGTGTGTGTGAAATGTTCAGGAACTCAGATATCTACTTATTCCAAAGGAGATCTTTGAGAGGTCTTGTAAGGATGTCACTGTCTCTGCCACTGGATGTTTTTACACCACTTTCTGATGATTTAAGGAACAAATTTAGCTGATGCAAACTCTTATATAGAAACAATGACTGGATGATTTCCATAGCTGTACATCTCCATCAAAGCTTCATGCACATATTCACTCTTCTTGCTTAAAGCTGAATGGCAGTCAAGTCCTTACAGCACTGCAAATCCAAATATTGCACCAGGAAAGGGCAAACCAGCATTCACTCTATAACAATCACAGTATATTATCAAAAACATCCCAAGTTTGGCAACAGCAGTATGGCTTCAGGAGCTGTTTTCAGATAATTCTGACACTGCTGATGAAATGTTTTCCTTGGTCCAAATGAGCTGTATCAGTCATTTGAATTATAATGAACTAGAAACTGTACAGTGTGTTTCTACAAATAAATCAAAGCGGAATACTCGGGCATCAGGTGAAACTAACTTTAAGTAATCATTACATAGAAAAAAAGAGATACATTTTACAATGCTTTTGCTGACTCAAATGAACAGGAGACAAATTTGTTTGTTATGTTACAACACATAACAGAAATAACACACCACATCGTAGACTGATCACTAGTCAAGATTTAGCTTCCCAGAAGTTATGTGAAAATAAATAGTGCCAAATAGTCAGCTGGTGTAAAGAGCAACTCTGCACTGAACAATACCAATTTACATCCAGTGAGGATATGGTTGTTGCACTAGTCCAGGAGCTTGAAAGTGTTAATTTCATTGGCTTTAAAGTACACACTTTCTGAGAAAAGTTGTTTTAAATTCTGAGTTATATTGCAAGAATATTAGGTATAGAGAGAGACATATATATATAGATATAAATATAAATACATTTTTTTTTAAAAAGAGGTGTTCTGGCACTGGACCAAAGTCACAGAAAATAATTACTCAGTTTCATCAAAATATTTGGAAATATTATATCATTGAATTAATGTGCAAAATCTGCATTTTCCCAGATGGCATGTAATAGTTATCAGTTTTATACTTTGGTATAGGAGGTCATGAGTTATTTTTTTGTCATCAGAGAATGTGTTTATGGGCTTGCACTTGTTTTCCAAATAAAAACAAACCAAACCTTGCATATATGCAGAACACTGAATGCAGAATTGAGTTGATTCAGTGCTTTTGGTATATGTTGCCTTTGTGTCTCTGAGCTAGCCACAGGAAAATATATGTAACTCAGATTTATGACATTTTCCACTTGTTTTTCTTACAGGTGAGATGCACTTTTTATAATAAAAAGGTGATTTTTGGTGTTTATTTTCCAGTAAAACTGCTAAGGAAATCTGATGGCTCATTAGAGACAGTGTTTTCTCATCATAAATATTTTGTCTCATTACTGAGAAAACTGCCACTAATCAAATGTATTTCTGAAGCACTACAAAAGGATTTGGCATTAAATTTCAAGATAACGGTTGTTAAGTGAGGCTTGTTTCATTCCTAGCCTTCATTTTAGTCTGTTATTGCTTTATTCTTTTTCTGTACACTGGAAAATGTGCAGCATTGTTTGTTATAGAGTGTGGGACACAAATATGAATCAAACCTGTTTACATATGATTTTGATTTTGGGGGGAGGAATTACTTCGCAGACAATTGGACTTAATAACTGCTACAGAAACAGAATGCAAAGTTGGTTCACTCCTTCGTTTTAAAAAATGTTGATTGAATCACATCAAAATCTCAAGACAATTCCAAGATGAACTGACTCTGAGAGTAAATGACCTCTTCATCTCAGTGATAAAGTTCCAGCCAAAATATTCTCTCGGCCTGAGACGTGATTCATTAGAAATATGTGCATGGTGTGGAGCTCTACTTTCTATCTGGCAGAGTCCAGCCTGCAGACTGATAAGAAGCAAATGCAAATGTCCTGATAAGAACTGAATGCAAATATTTATGATATGATATTCCCTGGGAATTATGTGCAGATAAAACAAAGTGTATTATTTTCCCGCTTCTCTTTCAGGTTTGCCAAAATGCCCTTTTTCGCTTTCGGAATTTGCATTTCTTCAAAATTGATTCGGCTTGCGTATTATGTTAAGCTATTTGTTTGCTAAGGATGGTAATTAGTTACTGTAATTACAGCAATGACAGTTGCTAAATTGTTTTTAAAGCATTACAGTGAGCCTGTGCCAGAAGATTGCAGTATTTTTTTGGATTTAAGCAGAGGCTGGAAAAACTCCCACTCTAAGGCCAGCATGGGATTTTCAACTACAAAGCTGCTTTTCCTGATTGAAATATTTTTTTAAGAAATCATTAATTTGCATTGATTGTAAGTACTAACTTTAAATTTTGGTTTATTCACAGATCACAGAAATATTAGTGATAGTGGGCCCTGTGGGAAAGGAGATACAAGGGGGACTCCCATCGTAAATAAAAGTGAAAGCTGATAGCAGAGGAAAAATGGTATAACTATTACTCTGAGCCTGTTAATTAAACTCTTTAGCTTAGTTTTTAGATAAATTAAAAACAATTTAAAAATGCCTGATTGAAAGTCATTCCTGAACTTTTCTGAGGTGCTCAGAGCTAAGTAAGAAACTCAGAAACAGCTATATTCACCAAGTCCTTATTTTATAGCTTTTTCTGCATCAAGACAGAACAGAAAAAGGAAATGGACAGCTCTTCCAAATAAACTCTGAAAGTCAAATAAAGCTTTTTTTCTGTTGTGGCTTGACACTGTAGTCACTGCTTTTCCATTCTTATTTGCAGACTAACACTGGACACTTGCATCTGGTGTATGTCCAGCGTGAATATTCGGTGATAAACCCAGAAAGCTCCAAGTTTCATCCTTTCCTCCTTCCCCCTAGCATTTCCTCCAAAGAAGTTATTGTCACAGCAGGAAGAGTGTGCAGCTCAGCAGTGGAAGAGCCCCAGGCATCATAGCATGAGCTCTTCCTCTTCCAAGACATGTGGTCTCGGGAGATTAGCTGGTGTGTGTGTGGGAACCCTAAGGCTTTCACCCATCTCTTCATTCTGTTCCTCCTTCCACTCCACCCCCGTATAATCTCATTCCCCACAGTTTATAGGAATAGACATAATCACTGCACTTTTCTTCCTTCAGAGAAAAGGCAGCCTCCTTTGAGGCTACAGTTCTGCTCTGTAACTTGGAAGAAGAACACCTGTAACCCACCTTCCATCACCTTCATCCCTCTCTTCGATACCAATTCACCTATAGCCCTACTGCCTCAAGTGCTGGGATTTATTTTAAGATTCCTCCCACCCTTAAACCCAGCCTTTCTTAGCTCTTCAGCACCATGTCTTGCTTCCTTTTCTTACCAGTCCCATTTTACCTGCTGATCTGTTGCAGTGTGCAGTGCCCATAAGCAGCACATGCAGCTGCGTTTGCATAGAGAGAACAGAATGAAAGCAAAATTTGTTTCAAGGTTTGCAGGCCTATGTTTTCATTTTGACATAGAGTCAGTGTTTCAAAGCTGCATTGTGCTTTGCAGCATCATTTATCTAGTTTCCAGTTAACAGGCATTTCCAGGCGATTAACTAAATATCCAGTTCTTTCCCCAGAACATCAGCTTGAATCAGCTATTGTCCTTGTGCTTAGACAAAATTCCATTATTCTGATTTATTTGGGGGCAGGGAGGTGGTACAGGGGAATCTGTTCTGTATTGTCTTCATGAAGTAGCTAAAGATCCAGAGAAATGCAAGTCCCATGATATCACCAGATCATTCAACACAGGGGAATCTTGCCATTTCTAATCATGAGGGAATAGCATGCTAACAGCTCATGAGAAACACATGGTGTGACATTCTGAGGTCACTTTTCTATCCCATATATAAACTTACAATGGTGGATTTTGACTGAGAAGTTTTGGATCAAAGAACAACTTCAGGAAACATAAGTTAAGATTCAAATATCAGCTAAGTGATTGCTTAGCTACAGAAAGAAAAACATCTCTCCTGAAGTGAGAGAGTTTTCTTGTCCTGAGTTTCAAAGGCTTATTCTTTACAAAGTTTATTAGCTTATATTTGGATTATACTCTTCACTTTGAAACTCCTACAAAGGATTTACTTCCAAGGCCCTATACTAGCTACACAGACAATACATCAAGATATAACAGCCTCATCTGCCAATAAGCAGATGTGTATCTAATTTATACTTGTATTTGGATGATAGTGTTTTTAGAGAAGGATGAAGGGTATCTTTAAGCATTAATTTTTATCAAACTTTATATGGCATTTTCATTTTAAAATGGAAAATAAGTTGATAGTGTGAACATGTATGGTATGTCATAGACTATCCTCAGAATCTTTACTAAAGGAGTTATGACAGATGAACACAAAAGCCCTAATTGCTCACTAGGCTCTGCAACAACTCATAAGTACTGATAATTTATTGATTAGCACATCTGGTAAACATTTAGGAGTATTTATTGGCCATCATAAATCAATACATAATATCTAATCAAGTGAATGAGAACTGTTCCTATATCATCATGTTTCTTATGGAAAGTGAGTTGCTACCTACTTTGGGTTTCTGAGAGCAATACAGTAGCAGAATATATTTATATTTAACTTACATAATAAACTAGTAAATATATTTGATTACTGCAAGAGTAAGCATGACTGTAAAATTACATTCTACCTCTATAATGACTTTCTTTTGTTTTGTACATATATATAAAATGCTATCATTTGCATTGTGCACACAGAGCCTTAAACTGTACTACTTGTGAGTTTAGCAGATATCATACAGCTAGATGCACAGTGAGATGCAGGTGAAAATATGCAATGCAAAGCACAGAATGGTGATATACATATTAGCATAAACACACAAAACATAGCAATCTACTTCTTGAAAACATGACCAAGGTTGTGGAAACAGGCATTGGTCCAACTCAGAGGTTAGCACAGCAGGATATAAAGGACATAAGCAGGTTATATGTTACCAGCTTGAGTTTAGAGCAAAACTAGTCTAGAAAAACACAGGAGTAACAGATCGGTGTCTGCTTGATTTGTTCCCAGGTTACAAGAGAGCAACTGGGTTAGGGGAGAGTCCTGGAGAGAGGGGAACATTGCATCATCTCAGCAGCTGAAGGGCTCTTAGAGAAGCTGCTTCCAAAATTCAGCCTGGGCATGAATTTAAAACACAGGGAGACATGGAGAGGATTTTGAAGTCATGGGAGGGAATACTGGGAAGAGCAAGGGAAAAATACACAGCTAGCAGTTTGGAGTGATGGACAAAGACAGAGCTCAAGGACTAAAGAGAAGTGTGCAGAACTGCTGCAATCCAGCTAACAGTTTCTGAGTGGCCCAAATCAAGCACGAAAGCAAAGATAGATGTGGGAGGACTCAGATGGTTGCAGGAAAAGGCTTCCTTCCCTTCCTGTGACTTCTGTACACTTTGACATAATTGCTTTGCTTTTTCTCTATATAAGAAGTAATTAATTCCACATTTAGAACACAATAAAATGTGGCATTTTGCATTAAAAGTCCTAGTTTTGGGTGGGCATTGTCTCTTGCAGGGAATAACATGCAGGCAGATGCCTCTCAAGTGCCTGATTATATCAGGATTCTGTCACACTCCTTTGTTTGTTTTGTTTTGTTTGGTGTGTTTTGGTTTTGGTTTAGTTTTTTGGGGGTTTATTCTGGGCTTTTTTCTTCCCTAAAAGCCTCAGCTCTTGGAATCAAGAAATCCAGAAATACAATCATTGCAAAGGATTGCCCAGACCATGCAGAAATCTTGAAATTCACCCAACTGAAACAAGTAAACAAAAAAAAAAATCATGAGAGAAAAAAAGCCCTGAACTGTATCATTTTTTAAAACCTTGTTATTTTAAACTAGTCTTAGGTTTTTTGCCAACTTGGGGTTGCTATTGCTTTAACTGTTTTAGTCTATGCTGTCTAGGGACTGTGAATATAGAGCACCACAATACCATGAGAAGAAGTTTTACACTCCCTGAATAATAAAGCAAATTATTAAATAGATTTCTCTGATGCGATGCATTGTTTAAGGTGCTGTCTTCCTGTGTGCATCCTGGCAAATGATAGGGATTAAAATCCCACATAGCATTTAATTAACATCTGTGCTCTGGCTACAATAAAAGTTGAACAGATAGATACAATGCTTAGAAATGGGTGTTTATTTTCTAGCTCAAAAGACATGAAAAGGATTAAATTAATAAATTATTGCAACCCTCTCACTTGACCAAGGCAAACAGATCCTGACTGTTGCAACAACTCATGATTTTATTCGAATCAAAAATAGAAAAATCAAATCCTAATCAAAGACAGAAAAAGATTTTGTCACCAGTGAAATTTCTGCATTGTTATTATTGTATTCTAACATGAGAAAATGCAGATGCCTTGACTCTGCCTAGGTGGTTGGAGTTGGCTATGCTTTTGTTAATAATGCCTCTTGCATTTCTGTCACTGCCTTGCACAGGTTAGCTGGAACTGACAATCTATCAGGGAGGACTGAAAAAAAAAAGAATTATGAAGTGTGGGTCATTATCAGTGAACAACCTGTCGTCAGGCCCATGGTGAGCCAGTGACTGGATGCAGCTGTGATGGGGACAGAGTAGGGAGCAAACTGTAAAGATACTACGGGATCTTTTCCTCAACTGTGACCAAGGGCAGGCCACGCTAATGGGATTTGAACGGGGAAAAAGGAGTAGAGGTCCCTTTGCACTTTTTTGTTGTACCCACAGTAAGTCCACCACTGACCCTGTTGTAAGTCAGAGCATTGTTACGTTACTGCTTGAGGTGTAGTGCAACTCCTCAGCTCTTAAGGTCCATCTTATATGCTGTATACTCTCCATTTCAGCCTTCTGCACCCAGTTTGAACTACAAATAATTTGGCAGGAATTTTTCATCTGGAGACTGTTTTTCCCACTCAGAGGATCTTCCAAATGATCAGTTTAGATGTTTTTCTCACATATATCATGAGGTCAAACTTAGCTTTAATGAGTGGTTGTGCTGCCATTCTCCACTGTGTGACATGGAGCAAGCATGCTGCACTGGAAAATACTAAGAGGGAAGAGCTGCAGCCTCTTAACCTAACAGAGTCTTCATATCTTTTTCTTGTGCTAAATGCTTTGCAGAAGTATGTTGAATTTGATGAGTCCTCATCAATACAAAAAAGAATTTCAGTAGACTGGAGCAGGCTGGTAGGACACATAGGTCTCCCAGATTCCATGACTGGGGCAGTACTGCCTTGGACTCCTTTGGCCACAAGTACTGGAGAGTGTTCTGATTCCCTGCCAGCTGACCACAACTTAGAGATGCATACACCACCCACTCATGATGAAGTTTGCATCCCTGTCACAGCCAGGAGAGTGGAAGGTCAGCAGTACTCAGTTTGAATTGTGACTTTCTAGACTTCTAAACTTCCAGCTTTGAGACAGGGGATTTCCCTGAATCAGGGGACTTCCCCAGACTGATGCAGACCTTTCAGACAAGTCAGGTGTTCCCAGTTAAGTCCCATTAGTGAAAGACAGTTTCTGTGCCCTTTGACTGGGGACAGTGTGGTGAGTTCCCAGGAACTGGGATATCTGACTTGTCCATTTTTTTCCGAGAAAAAGGTTATGTATATATATAAAAGATAAAAACCTTTTAAAAAAACTCCAAGTGGCCATTTTCTAAACTCATAGTAGATGTCTGCCTTAGATGAGTTAAGTCACCTTTTAGGCTCTTTTAATTAGATCCTTATTAGTTATAAGGGAAGCTTAGGAACTTAGGACCCATGTGGGCATCTGCCTGAATTCAAGTATCTCCACGTAGTGCTGACATCCCAAAGAATAAGTTATATCAGCAATGTGTAGATGTTTTCCATGTGCTTCCCTTCGTGCAATGCCTATTTCAAATCACATAAAGGGGAATCGACAGTGTAACCCACACTTCACAGCTGAGTCTAACCATTTAATAGCAAAGAAACTGTTCAATTTGCTTATTTGAAAGATTTTCAGTTGTTAGCATAAGAAAACAATTTGCATTAAAATAGAGTCACGAATTAATTGTCCAAAGAAGATTTGTGGTAGATTTCTTGATGGTTCTATACAGGTATAAGGAATGTACATTTATTTTAACTTACGTTTACAACCTTAAGAGTGTTAATTGCACATTGCACATTGCCTTAAAGTGCAATGGAGACATATCTAAACAGGATAAATCCAACAAACTCAGGTGCTTGTAACAATTCAGCTATGCAAGAGTAGGGGTTGAAACAAACCAATTGCTTGCTGGCACAAATTTAAGATGGCTGTGTTGTGTTCCGTTAAGAGGATGAATGTGTCCTAACCATGAGTCCTAAAATAGTCTCAAGCTCCATCAAAAGAAATTCATTCAGGCCAGGTGCACCTCTTTTCCAATAAAGTTTTGATGGTAGATGATAGATGGTAAATATAAATTAGCTGTACTGGATCAAAGACCTGCTGTAATGACGGGGAGAGAAGAATGGCTGCATTCATCATATCATAAAGTGGAGAGAGACATGAAATGGTACTAGTTAAGCTGAGCTGAGTATATGTGAAGAAAAGGAAAACTGAGATATAGAAGAGAGATTATAAATCATCATCCACAATCAGTACCCATATCTTAAAATAAATTATTACAGAAATGTGAAAAAAAGCTATTATTTTCCAAAAGGACTCTGCAGACCATTTAAGATAATTTCATTTTTCCTTGTGCTGAAACCTCAAAAATTATTGTAAAAAGATGTTGTAATCCCATCTTGGTTTTGAATTGCTGCATGTTTAAATATTAACTTTAACTTTTTATCAAAATATAAAATCCAGATAGAAGTTATCAATAATCTTATAGGTCTTGCCAAGAAAGAAATCTGCTTATAGATGAAAGAAATACAATTTTTATACAAATTATGGCTATGGAAATTGAAACATTCTCAAATTTTTCATAAGAAGTTTTGATTTGTGAGATCTTATACTGGAAGGGAAAAAAATCGGTTAAACAATCCCTTACTCACAAAGCTCAAGATGCAGTTGGAAACACAACATGAATTGTTTCTGCTCTTCTTACAGGCTTCATTCATCTTTTGTCAGTAATTCACTTTTTGCATGAATTTGTCCCTTTAGACAAAAGTTTTACTCCCACCTGAAGTGCTTAATGACTCAAATTTATTGTTCAGAGCTATCAGCATTAAGATCCAGGCTCTGAGTTTCATTAAGCCTATGGCCATGGACCTCAGAACTTGAAGAGCACCAGGGATGCAAAGGGGAATCAAAATTGTTCAAGGCCAATGCTTGGCCCCTAGTTGGATACCAAAGGCTGAAAAAACCACAACATTTTTCTCTAATGCTCAGAACTACCCAGAGAAACTACTATAAGTTTGATGTGCATGTTTAGGACTTGCTTATGTTTGCATTGTGGAGTCACAAACAATGCATCAAATATAACATATCCTAGCTACAGTAAATATATAGTCTCAATATCACTAATTAATGCAGAAAGTCAGTCTCTCCTTTCTTCCTTTTCTGCGCACCTGACTCTTGCTGGAGTTCATATGTCAACTGGGGCAGAACAAGGGAAGTACTAAGTCTGTACTTTGTTAGCCTTTTGCAGCAGGGACTTTCTGTGTTTATATACCACTTAGAGATGTGAGGTCCTGGCTTATCCTAAAATTAGATCAAATAATTATAATACTAATAATAGTCATGACAGTGGTAATAGAAGCCCATCAGTCTCATCTGACAGCTACATTTTAGCACACCTGATGATGTTTCAATTGATGTTTCAAATGATCTTTGAAGCATTTGAAATCTCCACTGGTTTTACGCAGTATTTCTTTGGCCTTTCTTTAAGAGCTATGCTGAATAAGGACACAATGAATCTAAAACGAATAGATAATTCATTTTCACACTTATGCAAAACAGTTTAACTTCAACACATGGTAAAGTCATTGAAGGTTTTACTTGTGGATTTCTTTGTGATAATGCCTTCATTATGAAGAAGCTCTGCTGCTGACCTACCTGTACTAAAGAACAGACTGGTTCTGTTCAGGACCTTGGACCTGTGAGTTACTTCTTAGATCATGCAATAATAATTTACATATTAAACAAACCAGAAGTATTTTGCACTCCTTAATGTGAGCAAGTGATGAAAAAAGACAAAATATATCTGCTCATTAGAAACCTCCTTTTTGACACCAGAGAAGTACTTTAAAGGTTAACTTTGCTTCTGATTGCCTAGTAAATAAATAAATAAATGTATTGATCCTTCTGATGAACTATTCAAGCCTACCTGGAAACAGTGAAGAACTGTGTACATGGTGGTTTAACATAGTTATGAGCCAAAAGAAAATTTTATGAAAGATTTCTACCATGCAGTTGATGTTTTAAGACTTTACTTGGGTTTCCTTAAAATTATAGGGGAAATTTTGCTACATACCAAGTGTTATGTGATATTGATGTGGTTTGCTGCAGTATGGCTGAAGTAACAAAACACAAGGAGAGTTTTTTTATAGCTATAAATAATTCCCTGGTACCTAGAGGCTAGAGTATTAGACATGCTCTAACACAGCAGAGATAAACTTTGTCTGTATAATATGATGTGAATTATTTTCCCTATCAAGTGGTTTTGATCGAACTTAAATCAGTAACAACATCATTTTGATGGGTGCAGACTTAGGCCCTAACTCAAACAAAAGAGTAATAGCTTACCTAGGCTTCATGTAGCTTGTTCTCTACGTACCCTGGAAGACAATTTCAGTTGTTCATGTCCAGCCTCCTCATAAAATGAATCAAGCTGTACCTATCTGGTGATTTTTCATCTCTCTTAACCATTGCCTTTGACAACACTGATGAAACTGCCTCCTTTGAAAATAAATGCTCAAAACTGTCTTGGCATATGGTTGTTCTTATTGCTGTTACAGCCATGATTGTTGTCGTGGTTGAACCCCAACCAGCAACCAAGCACCACACAGCCACTCACTCACTCCCCCACTGGTAGGATCAGGGAGCGAATCAGAAGGGAAACCGCTAGAAAACTTGTGGGTTGAGCTAAAGATGGTTTAATAGGGAAAGCAAAAGCTGCACACACAAGCAAAGAAAAAGAAGGAATTAATTCACTTCTTCCCTTGGTTCAGCCATCCCCAGAAGAGTAGGGCATCATTGTGTGTAACGGTTACTTGGGGAGACAAATACCATCACTTGAAACGTCCCTCCGCTTCCTCTTTCTTCTTCCTTCTTCCTCCCACTTCACATACTGAGATAATGTCATACAGTATGGAATATCCCTTTGGTCAGTCGGGGTCACCTGTCCTGTCTGTGTCTCCTCCCAGTCTCTTAGGCACTAGAAGAGTAGGGCATCATTGTGTGTAACGGTTACTTGGGGAGACAAATACCATCACTTGAAACGTCCCTCCGCTTCCTCTTTCTTCTTCCTTCTTCCTCCCACTTCACATACTGAGATAATGTCATACAGTATGGAATATCCCTTTGGTCAGTCGGGGTCACCTGTCCTGTCTGTGTCTCCTCCCAGTCTCTTAGGCACTCCCAACTTCCTTGGTGGCAGTATGGTATGGGAAGCAGAAAAGCCTTGACTCTGTGCAAACACTGCTCAGCAATAACAAAAATGTCTCTATATTATCATCACTGTGTTCAGCACAAATTCAAAACACAGCCCCATAATAGCCAGTGTGAAGAAAATTAACTCTATCCCAGCCAAAACCAGCACAATGGTCTATAAATGTAAAGATTTGTGAATGACTTTAAGACAGGCTGTGCACCTGAAAGAATGCCAGTTTTTCCAGCTACATATTACCTTGCCTTGAAAATTTTGTCTCATGGGCTAGAATGCATCTATATATGCAGATGGCTGTTGATTCTGCTCCCTGTTGCCATTCTCTTGGGAACACTGACTGTATTTTCCCATCAACTCTTCTGCTGGTGTAAGGTCTTCTTCTTAGTTGTATCTTTCATAGTTTTTCCCGTAAGGATGTGGATGAAAAGAAGGTAGAATTTTTTCTGTGTTTGACAATTCTTTGCTTATATGGAAGCATCTTGTAGCTCCAGACAACTGGGCAAAATTTAGAGCCATTTTAAGGCAATCCTAAATTATGCTGCCCAGGCTCCCATAGGAGCCCAGGTATAAATGCTGGCAAACAGTTGTTCTCCAGCTACTTGTCTATATGGAACCTCACTTCATCACCTAGTTATATATCGAGATATATTCTAAGCAATGAAAAAAATCCACATTTATCTCAGAAAATGCTAAATCAAGTGCTTGTGAGAGATGTGATTTTCACCTAATGGCTGATTTAAGAAGGCTCAATGAATATGTGATTCTAGAATGTGATCGCTCTGGATCTGACCAAATAAATATTTCCAATGTTGTGGTTTTATTCATGACTCTTTAATTGCCTTGGATAAAACAGGTAGTTCAACACAGGGAAATCTGCCTATATTTCTTACTTTCTTATACTTTGCCAACATTTGCACAGTTGACTTGCCAAGTTACTCTCTTTCTATTGAAGTGAAATGCACAGCTTGGGAAACACAAGTAATTCTTTTTTTTTTTCTGAGAAAAACATCATTCTGTTGGTTAATAGTAATCAGAAGTCATTGAAGTGTTTACTAGATGGCTAAGCAATGAGACTTACTAATAGCTCTTCTTTCAGAAAGGGTTATCAGCCTCTGCTTCACTTTCATGTTTTGTGTCTTTTATCTGAAAAGCACTTTTTAGGCCTACAATTCATGACAAACATAATGAAGGTCCATGCAGATTTCAGATTGCTAATCAACTCACTTAATTTGTCAATGAATGCCAACCTATCATATCTACTTAATGTATAGCATGCTTAAAATAAGCAGAACTGCAGTGTATATTAACACACAGGGGGTATTTCACTGCCAACAAAAGACTGTTGTACACAAGTTTTTAACAACGTGTTACTGATTCCCAAATGGTGTGTTACTGATAGTAAAACTAGCCTTTATAATCATCCTTAGAATGCATAAAGCTCTTGCATTTGTGGAGCATTACTTAACTGTTTGTCTTTTAGGAAACGAAGAATTCCAGACCAGGATCAAAAAATTTGGTAGCCAAAGCCCCTTGCTGCTGAGTTAGTAGTAGCTAAATCCTTTACCAAAAAATGCACAACTAAACAAGGAATCACGGACCTCCCAGTGCTGTAAAGATCTGGCAGCTCTTATAAATGAGGACGAAGCTGCGACATCCATATCAAATAGATTTGGGACACATGCAGATATCCTGCTTTTACCTTGGAAATACCACACCAGCTGTTATTAAGAATCAAGTTTTAGCAATGCTTATAAAGGATAAGAAGGGCTATTATCAAGGTTTTTGTATTTCAGAATGCTACTATTTGTGCTGCTGACTGAACAGTCATGTCAAATACAGAGTTAAAATTTTAAAGCCAAAACTGGGCATTCATGTACTCTCTTTGAACACTTGTGAAACTAAACAGTATTACTGCAGAATTATATTGGCAAAGGAAATACAAAAAATCTCCATATGGCATTTTCTACATGTTTTAAATGTGAACACTGCTTAGTCTATATGCCATTCTTGTCAAATTATCATTTAGTTCTGCAGTCAATCTGATTTCTCCAACAACATTTTGTATTGGGAAATCCACACATCCTACTTATCTGGTCAAAAATACTGAAATAGTAACAGAGGTTGTAGCTTAAGAACAATTTTCAAGTAAATATTGTCATAATTCTTCCCTTGTCAGTGAGGGTTTGAAATTCAAGATGCTTTAGACACAAGCTTAAAAGTGTGGTTTCAAACTTATTTAACAAGTTAATGCAAATCCCTTTGTTCATTTAGGAAATCTTTTGCTACATTAACTGCCTTACTGATTTTGGACAGGAATGCTCACATAAGAAAAATGAGTAAAAGTAGTAGGATAGAGGCCTGATTAAACATTTAAGATCCTTGTGGGTAAGGAAAGTGCTTAAACCAGATTCTTTCTACTCTAGGCAATTTAGCCAGGGAGCTAACTGTCCTCTTTTAAAATACAAGACCCACAAAAGACACAAGACTATCAAGAATCATGTCAATGCAAGACTCTGTCTGAAGCTTGTACATTTTGGCATTAAGCTTAGCTTTGCTATTAGCTATGACTTTGAAGAAATTGCATAGAACCTTCATCCCTGAGCTTCATTTTCTGTAAATGGAAAAGTAACTCTTTTTCTGCTGTGTACTGAGATACATGATGCTAATGCTCATAGAACACAATGTTTTGCTAATGCCCATAGAACAATGTCAAAGTCTTAGACAAAAAACTAATATGAAAGTGCAATATATTATTTCAAGGACAAAAGCTTTCAATAAATTATTCAATACAAATCTTGTATTCAGACCACCCACCAACACACATAATTAATGTAGTAATACTTATCATAACTACTCCTTTATCATATTTTAACATCAGTACTGAGTAGAAAATGGAGCTTTTTAGGAAGCTATGGTAAGCCATACCACACAGTAAAACTTCTAGCCCCAACACCTGCCCTTTTGCAGCTAGTGTTCTTCTTGGGGTTTGTGGCTGGCCAATAAAAATATAAATAAGAAAAAAAAAGAACAAAAGATTGGAAAACTGGGAAAATTAACAGAAATGCAAACCAAGAATATTAAGCCGATATTAGAATTATCTTCAAAGCTTGCCTGTTGGTATTACTGGCCTTTAAGCATACATTTGCAAGTTACATAAAGAAAAGAAAACCACAAATGACTGTTCCAAACCCTAATTGTTGTAACTTATCCATGCATTCCAGCAAAAATTTTCAGTGCTCTGCAGAAATGTTTGTTCACTTGCTGCAAACCATGTCACAAATCTTCACTGCAGCAGCTAATATTTTACAATTGATCAAATAAACTGGGATATGTATTCTAAATATGTGACTTAATGAAAACAACTTAAAGATTTATGCTCCATTTAATGTACTTAGCTGAAGTCTCATGGGATTGCCAAGGGAGATAAAAACTGCAACGTGGGTTAATGCTTAGTTATCTTTGGTTAACTTGTATAGCTTAGTAATCAAAGGACATGAAAGGAAAACCTTTGATAAAAAATAGCCTATTTTAAAATTCCACAAAAGACAGCTGCCTTTAAATATAATACAGTGTAAACTTTTATACTTCCAAACAAGAGCTCACAGCTAAACTTAATTTGCAATTGGTAGACAAGAAGAATATTCTTAGTTGCTTGGTATCATAATAAATGTAAAAATCACTTTGGGAAGAAAAATACAGAATGTGCAATGATAAGTAGTGCTGATACATATACGTATTTTCCTCTTCCTGTCTTTTACTGGCTTTTGTAAGACGACAGTGGAAAACAAGATTCTGAAGTGTAGAATGCTACTAAAGAAAATTAAATAAATAAATAATTTATGAGTAAATAGTATCTAGGTCTCTGTCAAATTCTCAATATTTTACAAACTGAAACAGAAGTAAAAAATGTCTTTGTGTAATCAGTCCAGTGAAGAACAGTGTTATTGACTTTTATAATTATATCCCTTTGTGGGTGAATATTGCTGTTGATGTAAAATGGTCAAGTGGTACAACACTGCTGTTACAAATGTTAAAACAAAAATTGCTTCATAAATAAGGATTACACCTGGCTGCTCCTGTACTTGAAACCAAGGTGCAAGCCCTCTCAGAAGCCAAGGCAGACCATCTATTCCAAATCTGCTTTCAGTCTTCTTAAATGCAGTGTTTGTGCTCAAATTCCCAGAACATCCAAATGCACATATTACTAAGTACCTGTGACTGAAAGACTCTTTCTGAGACTGGACAGTCTAGATACTAAGCAACAGAGATTGGAACAGAGATTTCACCTAATGCTACTATGCAATATATGGTGTGAAGAAAAACCACAGAGCATCGACCTATAGAAAACCATTCCTCTCTCAAGAGTTGTATTACAGGAAGAAAATAAGTAATTGAGACAGGACTCTTTAGGTCAGAAAAAAAGACATGTTTTTGCTGTTCTGGGGCAAGGAGGGGCAGGTTGGTGTGACACGTGTGTGTGTATCTATCTTATGTCTCTTTACCGCTTGTCCATGTGTACATACGGATCTTATCCCTTCTTCATTTTTGCATCTTACTTTCACAGAGATGGCAGAAAATTATTATTCTGCTATTGCTACACAATTTATTTGCCCCTGTGTGTATGAGGCTATTCGAATTTGTTGATTAATAGCAAGATGTTACTCCAAATCATAATAGTGACCACTGAAATCTAGTGTTTACTGTCAAATATGGCTTTTGTCATTGAGAGATTTGGCAAATCCAAGAGAAAAAAAACTTTTTAAGAGCTGTATGACTGTGTATCTTGCAATATTTATTGTCAAACTCCATGGCTGTGGTTCTAAAAGGATGGAGTGGAGGAAAAAATTTTTTCTGTCTGTCCAAGCAGGCAAGGAGAGACGAAAGGTCATGCTGAGAGGCTATATCAGTAAGACTAGGCTTCCCCTTGATGGCTTAATGTCAGCAGTGCTGGTCCTGTTGAAATTAATCCAGTCACAATAATGGCATAAAGACATGCATTTATACCTCTATTGACTTTTCACGTTCACAGGATAATTGTTGTAACATTTTCTTAAAGGCCAAAGACCTTTTGATGATAAATATATCTCATTACATGGAATTTTATATGTAATCATCGCATGAATCTCAGTGTAATTCAATGGATGTATTTACCATATGTTAATCCCAGCATAACAAGCCTTTAACCTATGTGACTTA
The DNA here is from genome assembly GCF_000695815.1 of Acanthisitta chloris. Lineage (NCBI taxonomy): Eukaryota > Metazoa > Chordata > Aves > Passeriformes > Acanthisittidae > Acanthisitta > Acanthisitta chloris. The sequence continues at coordinate 51,225 of NW_008667602.1, read as the reverse complement.
ATTATAGGCATATCATCAGATTTACTGTAAAAAATGCCGTGGTTTTTTTTTTTCACTCACATCTGCTTTTAAAAACCCTTTCACTTTTTTTAACTCTTTTGTGAATTGCCGATTAAAGAGTGCAGCTGCTCTGCTCCCCACCTTGCTTGAATGCAAATCCAGGGTAGTGTGATACCATTATTTCCTTGGCTGATGAGAAGGCACTTAGAGCTAGAGAAGCTTCTGAATAGAACTTTTGAATAAATCTAGACTTCACATAGATTCCTACAATGTTTCATTTCAAATACCTCCCAATTTGCCAACATATGGTTGATCAGTTCTGATGAGATTTCTCACTCAGCAGTGGCAAATACATTTTCATTGTATATGAACATGACATGAAAGATAATCCTTAAAATCTTCCTGAAAATGAGAAATATTGATACCAAACTATCTTAGTAGCCCAAGTCTATCTATGGTTAGAAATTAATAGCAGACACAAGAAAACAGTGAAGGAACTGGTTTTATTTCAATTTGAAAAAACTCATTTGTAGGATACTAAATTGTAGATACATATGAAAATATTCAAATGTCCTCCCTGACTTCTGGAAGAAGGATGGGATCACAGAATCTCACAATGGTTGAGGTAGGAAGGGAACTCTAGAGGGCATCTGGTTTGACCCACTTCTTGAGCAGGGACACCTAGAGCCAGTTGTCCAGGACTATGTCTAGGTGGTTTTTTAATATCTTTAAGGAGAGGGACTCCATGATCTCCCTGCACAACCTGTAACAGTGCTCAGACACCCTCACAGTGAAGAAGTGTTTCCGTATATTCAGGCAGATCCTGCTGTGTTTGTTTGTGTCCATTGCCTCTTGTCCTGCCACTGGGCATTACAGAAGACAGTCTCCTTTCAGGTATTTATATACATAATGAAATTGTCTTAATTTGTGTGAGAAAAGATAGATTGTTGTTAGCAAAATCATTCAATAATCAGAATTGTGAAATACTGGGCTCTGATGGAAATCAGGTGAATAGAGGTTTTAAGAACTAGGTAGAAACTATCAGCTGCAGCTTGTCTAGTCCTCTGTGACCTTCCTTCTGTGAAAGTGGTTATACTGCACAATCTCCTGAGGTGTCTTTCAGCCTCATAGTTCGGTAATTCCATTACTTTCCTCTTTTTAGTTTCCCCATCCTATTTCTTTTGACCAGTTTTAGAGCACTACCGTTACTTGAGCATAGACATACTCCCGAGAGCCAAAGCTTTTCTAAACTAGTTCTTGTACCATATGGCCTTTTATAAATGTAAACAGATTTTAGATATTCTTTCAAACATATACATCAACATGGCAGAAAATAAAACCCCATCAAAACAATGCTTATTTCATGAAAATGCCATATTCATATGAGAGTGTCAGCAATATATAGAGAATAAATCCAACAAAATCTTAATTCAATCAGGTTAAGGACCCAGTATATATATAAGTTACATGTATTCAAGTTTATAGTCCCAAATGGTATTCAGCTACCAGGCTGTAATGATCTATATGAACTAATTTCTGGACCATCAGTGATTATGTCCAAAATTTTGTGAAGTACGGGGGATGTTCCAGGGGAATGAGAACAGCAGATATAGTATCAAAGCAACAGCAAAAAAAGCCACACAAAACAAAACAAAACAAAGCAAAACACATACACACAAAAGAATAAAATCAAACCCAAACCAAACTCAAAAAAAAAAAAAAACCCCACAAGAAGAGGACCTTGGAATTATAGTCTAAAAACAGCCAGAAAGATATACCAGCAAATTATTAAACAATCCAACTGAAAGCACCAAGAAGATAACAAGTTGAAAAGAAACAGCCAGCATAGATTTGTCAATAACAGATCACATCAATCTATTTTCCTTCTTTGACAGGATGACTGGATAACAGCATAGCAGAAGGCAGGAGATTTGATAAATCCTGACTTCAGCAGGGCTTTCAACACTGCTTTGCATACCGTTCTCATAAGCAAGAGAAATGTGGTCTGGATGATTTAGTGAAAAACGTGACCAAGTGGTTGAAAAACAGCACCCAACATAATAATTAGTACTGATTCTCTGTCAGACTGGAGGGTATTTCAAACAAAATCATGTAGGAGTCGAGTCCCTACCAGTGCTCCATTCTAGCATGATTTCCACTGACAATCTCAATGGTAGAATGGAGGACACATTTACATTTTTAATACTTGGCATTTGTCCAAAGATTAAGTGGAATGAGGCAAGAACTGCAAAGCATTTTGGTAGTTCAGTCAGAATACAAGCCACTCTTCAAGTCCTGGAGAAGGCATTCACAAGAGACCATGAAATACAGTCAATACATGTGCAGAATACTAAACTTACAGTACATATATCAGCATTTGTTACATGAAGAATAAATAGGCAAGATTAATGTAAAACAAGCAAACACAGAGGGCCAAAAACTAAACTGTTTCTTGATATTGCAAAAAAAAATCTGGAGCTGGAGTGGAAGTCAGAAGTGTTGTGTATAAGGTATTGGATATGGTGTTCTTGATGTTCTGTTCTCCCTGGGTATTGTTCAGACCTCAGCTGAAGTAATGTTTCCCATTTTGGTCACCACACTTCAGAACAGATACAGACAATTTAGAGAGAATCCAGAGGAGAGTAACAGGAATGATAAGAGCTTTGGAAAACGTGACCTACAAGGAAAGGTTGAAGGAGTTGGATTTGTTTAGTCTGGAAAAGGGAAGACTGAAGGGGAAGCATGATAATGTCTTCAAATATATAGAGCTTGTTAGAAAGAGCGCAACGATCAATTATTCTTAGGGCCTGAATGGGATTTGTACAAGAAGAAAGCCATATAATTTGCAGCAAAGGAGATTCAGGTTACAAGGTTTCCAATTGAAAGGGCAGTCAAGAGTTGAAATAGTTCACTGAGGCAGGTTGCAGATTCTCTTTCACTGAAGGTTTTTAAGAACAAGTGAGATATGTCATGTTTGTTTTATGTACAGTGAGGATAGGGAATGAATTATCCTATATCTGTAGATACCTTCCAACCCTATATATCTGCAATTCCCATGACAATGAAGCATTGATTCCACAGACATACAAAAGGATACAGTGGGATATATCTATAGACTGCTTCTTGACAGTCATTTGTATGACTGCATTGTGGACTGTACTGTGTGTCCTAGAAATCAAAGAGCTCGAATGTACCCAGTAAAGATCTCTACTAAGCTTGTTCTTCAAATAACAGATAATGTGAGTTTACACACATGGATAAAATAGGCAAGATGTCCTATTTATTCTTCACATAAGTGAAATACGCACATTTCTTTTGGAAATATGAAATAAGGAAATATTTTGCTTCTTAGAAGAAAAATGACTGCTTGTCAAACCATGAAGCACTAAGTGGTTAAAATGAACATAAAGACAATGCCCGCTGGGTTGGTAGCCTCCTATCTCATTATAGTGAACTAGATACCCATAAAATTCTGTGATTTTGTAGCTGATAATAATCATCAGATAAACGGAGATGAATACCACAGTGTTTGATCAATGGCAGGAATTCACTGCAGCATCTGAACCCCGTAGACTGTTCTGCTCTTCTGCCCATGTCCAGATGAATGTCTAAGCATAAACAAAGTCAGGATGATGTGAGCCAGAATGTGAACTGAGTACTGCTTTGCTCTAAGTATGCATAAGTGGGCTTTTTTGCCTTATCATATGAAATTTGTTAATGGCAATGAAAGCTGATCTGCTCCCATGAGAATCTCAGTGGGAGAATAGCCCTATTTTGGTAAATCAGCACACAGGGATGCCTCATGCTGTCTTACTGACCCCAAGTACTCAACACTCATGAGTCAGGCCCCTCAAACCATGAAATTGGCTTTAGAATATGGGTTTACAGTGTCCTACAAGGTTTGTTTCCTTTGCCTACTTGGTTTTAAGCCTGCAGTGTGGACCCAGATCACATTTTCAGGCTTTTATCAGCAGCCATTAGAGACTTTTATAAGTTTTGAGGAAGGAGGAAAAGAAGTAAGGAAAAATATACATTTATAATCAAATCTTAGCCAATTCCAGTTCTCGTGATGGTTCAGTCTTCTTCCAGATGTAGGTGAACTGCTTTGCCTCTGTCAACATGGTAACAGCCTGGTTTCAAGCATGAGAATACAGGCAACTACACTGCTTCACTGTCAGTACACTGACAAGTGAAGGACCAGTCTCAGGAATAAACAGAAGAGAAGCTGGAATTCTTAAGTATGACCAACAGCAAGCTTTTTTCTAAGTTCTGCTTCCATTGGCCTGAAAAAGAGAAAAGCACACAATGTGTGTGCCTCTACAAACAAGGCTAAGAGACCAGCATGCTTCAAAATCCAGATGACCAATGCTTCACTTAAAAATAAACAAGAAGGAAGTCCTGCTACCATTAAATCACAGGATTTAATAATAAAGGTATTTAATCACAGGATTTTCACACTAACATTTACTGAACAGAAGGACTGCTACTGCAATGACTAACATTGCATTGAACTAAATGCTAAGAGCAGTTAGTTCAAAAAGAAAAGAAAAGTCACTTTGGGCTTCTTTCATCTGACATTATGGTCTGTGATGGAAGACTGGGGCAAGCTGGATGCCACAGCCTTCACATGAAAAATAAGAAAATGCAATGAATAAATAGAGAGGAAGATATTTATATCACATATAACTATATACAGAATATCAGTAAGCAATTTTAATGCATGTAGATCAAGATAGGTGTCACATTTAGATATATATTCACATAGAGATACAGATACACACACACAAACACAGTAATGGGACATATATTCCACAGCCCTTTCGTTATCTCCAGAGCACCTCACTCAACAACAGCACAGTTGTAGCCTTTCTTGAAACCTATTTGAATTTTCCCTTTACTGTGAGGACACTAAATTAACTTTAAACTAACCTCTAATTTGGGATTTCATTTCATACAAGGCAAAGTCAAAAGCCAGCAGGTTACCACTGGAGCATTAGAGAACATGGCATCTCCACTGATACAGTGGGTGGGGAGAGGAAGCTATTAACATGTCTGTAACACTTTGCTTTATACACAACTACCCTGCTTTTAACTCCAGCCTTGGTCACTGAGGTCAGGCAAGACAGAGCTGACTAATAGTGTCGCTTTCCTACTGCCTTAGGGTGCTCACCCCCTGCCACAGCACAACAGCCAGGTGCTGGAGGGGGTAGTCTAACCTAGCTGGGGGCGGTGGGAGAAGAGCTAATCATGACTTTTGATTAAATGGTGGATGTTAGGGAAATAAGTGTCATACCACCGAAGCTATAAAGCCGTTGAAAAGAGAGCTACTTAGCCATTCATGAAACACTGTTAACACAATAATGAATAGGACAAGGTCCCTCATTGTCAAGCAGGTGGTGGACTTTCACTCGCATGAAGGGACCTGAGCACAAAAATTGCTCTAACCAAGTGTAAAGAAGCTCACAAAACATAGCTGTCAATTCATTATTTCAAGTTTAAAATAAAAGTATATGTGATGAAATGCTCCAACAGAAACCGAATCTTCGGAAGTTCCAGTTCATAAATGCATCCTCCAGACTGCTCTATGCAGTAGGGCATTCATATAAAGGTATAAGCTAGTGGAGCATGAAACATTCATTGAATCACGTAGTTTTTGAATATGAAATAACAGCAGATTTTTTTCCAGAAAATATTTTAAGCTTTCCACATCACTGTGGTTGTACCTGTACCTGTCATTCGACAGAAAAATGAGCCATTGTGTAAGGAGCTCTTCTCAAGACCAGTCTGCTGGCCCATCAGCAAAGAGCAGTGCAGAGGAGTGAGGGCAGCAGACAATGCCTACCACCTCTACTTTTCCCTGTCTTCATAACTTCCATGATTAGCACATAAATGTGGACCCAGCAGTCTTTATAGAAAACTTTCAGCAGGGAGGCAATCAGAATGTTCCCCCCTGAAGTTGAGTATTTTGGCAATAGGTACTGCAGTAACTGGAATTCATGACTCGGAGGAATCTGGGCCAAATTTAGCACCACAGAACTGAGCCCATCTCTTTGCCTCAGAAGAATACCTAGACCAAGAAAGGCTATCCTTCTTCTCCAGCAGAAGAGCTTGGCATCCTGAAACCAT